>NC_136266.1:179696639-179751639 GCF_964187855.1 Myxine glutinosa | reverse complement strand
ATGTATATATATATATATATATATTGTATATATATACACACAAAATTTCTGAAACCAAGGGGCTATGACATTTGAAGTCTTTTTTTCTCCTTTTTCACTTGTAATTTGGTGTTATATGTGTCGAGGTTAGTATATCTGTGTTAGTTCTTGTTTTTGTGCTGCATTGGGTGTACGACAGCTATTTGAAATGTTTCGAGCGCTGGCCTGTCTTATTAACAAAGAAAGATTGGAGAGCAGAGGGTTGTTTTATTGTTTACATTGGAGAATGTAGACAATGATGAAAAGAATTGTGCCGAGATACTTCATCCCTGTCTCGCCATTCCGTTTCTGCCACACATGATGTCCTTGTATCTCTGTTCCTCTTTGATCCTCGTTAGTCTGAGTTTAGCACCTCTATGAGCCTCGATTTAATATTAATAATAATAATAAGACTAATAATAGCAACAATAATATCTGCATTTAAATATGCTTTTTAAAATGATCACAGCACTCAGAGTATGAATTGGGAAGATTTTCTCGAGATGTTGCTTCTTCTTTTCCAAGTTTGGGATCAATTCTGCTTCCTTGTTTATGTTCTTTTCGATCTTCAAAAATTCCTTTCCATAATTTTTCCAGTTTTTCTTTTTCAGGGGGAGTTGACACATTCTGTTTTTGTTTCCCCAATTCATGGTAAAATCTCTTTGGGTTACTTTCAAACATGTGGTTTTGTTTTCTCCTGTTGTTTCCTTCTTCAAAGTTTTTAAAATCTTCCTTGCTGTCATTTCTATTTTGAGTTTGTTTTCAGCACCCAATCACTCGAGGCATTTATCTTCGATTTTGTGTTTGTTTTTTATTCTTTGGATTCTCTTTGTTAGCTTTGGGTGTCTGTTTCCTTTCCTGAACTGTTGAATTTGTCCTACTTCCTTCCGCAGTTGTTCTCTTTGTGTCTCTAATGTCTGTCTCCTCGGTGGAATTTGGATTCTATTCGTAGGGCCTGTTTTTTCTTCTTCTGGTGTTGTTTGCCGGGTACTTTTTCTTGAATGAATAGTACCGCTGCGAAACACACGACATCGATTTCCTTCAAGGTGAATAATTTTGATTTTTTTTTTCTAATTGAATGGTTGCTTCGCCTTCACTAAGATTTTTGTTCGTTTATTGTTTTCTATGCGATAAAGTTTTGGTCTTTCTCTGAGTTTTATCAATTTCATCTCTTCTATTTTGTTGGCTAACTCTTCGTCCAGTCTATGCTGCTCTTCATCATCTTCACCATCCTCCTCTCCCTTATTCTGCTGCTCGCCCTTGTCTTTCTGCCCATCACCATCTGCCTTTTCCATTATTTTCCCCTTCATTTGTGCCTGAGTCACCTGGTCTTTGTTTCTGAACCGGTCTTGCCCCTCTTTCTGGGGGATACCGTCATTCTTTCCTTTTGCCACACTCTTTCTTTGTCGCCTTTGGTGCGGCTCTTTGTCGGGGTTTGGTCTGGCTCTTTGGTCGCCCTTGGTCTGGCTCTTTGTCGGAGTTTGGTCCGTCATCTCGTTACGCAGCTAAAACATCCTCTCGTGTCTGTGTGTCTATGTGTGCATGTGTGTGCATGTGTGTGTATGTGTGTGTTTGTGTATTTGTTTGTGTTTATTTGTCTGTCCGCTCACTTCTACCTACAGGTCACAATTTTAAACTGATCTTCACGAAACTTCACCAAATGGTAGAGTTGGTGGTCCGATAGAATTATATTTATTTTTGAGGTCAAAAGGTCAGCATAGGCCAAAGGTCAACCACTTTTTTCCAAAATTTCTAAAATCGTCAATTTTCATCCGATTGACTTGAAATTTGAAGAGGATTTTCATATCAGACAACTGAATTCAACCACCAACTATTTTTGAGATCAACTTTGTCGAAAAAGGTCAACAACTTAGGTGAAGTTTGTAAAATCCTTAATTTTCATCCAATTGACTTGAAATTTGAATAGGATTTCTACATCCGGTCACTTAATTCAACCACCAATTCTTTCTGATGTCGAAAGGTGAAAATACCAACCTCGGCCACATTTCTAAAATCGTCAATTTTCATCTGATTGACTTGAAATTTGAAGAGGATTTGTACATCAGATCCCTAAATTCAACCACCAATTATTTTTGAGGTCAACATAGGCCGAAGGTCAACAACTTATTTCGGGATTTGGCACTTATAGTGCTCTGTACAACATATTTCTTGTTATATTTGTCGATCATCGCATGTGTTGAAGTATTTTCTCTCCTGTCGTCATCTTTGTTATTTTTATTCGGTGTACAAGGGTCATAGAGGATATTGATGGCAAGGAGATCATTCGACATTGGACAAATCAACAAATTTTATAACTGTTCATGGGATTTGAAACTCAGAATCCATCATCATGAGCTAAGTGCTCAGATAGGAGCGCATAACATACCAAACCAATTTACATGAATGTTGAGGCCTGTGTACTAAAAAGTTGTAAATACTTGTTGTCCTTGCGCATGCATCACAAACACATCCGTGCTACTGTTGATCGACCTTTTCATCGTGTGTCACTTGGAAGCTTAACATCGACCTGATGTGTTATAAAATGGTCTGACATCATCATTCAGCCGTTCCTACATCGGCTGGTCCTTGATGCGCTTTATTTGTCGTTTAGGGTAATTGGACAAACAGAAGGCAAGATGAAGACCTTGCAGTGAACCAAGCACGAGAACCTTATGTCGAGCATTAAACTTCTCCACTTGCCTTTTAACCACGAAGCCGGAATGATTAAGGAACGTCTATAAGTTGTCGTTAGTAATTGTGCGATGGTTCAGCGATCTTCTCACAAAGGCTAAAAAGGTCCCTCATCCCTCCGCGTAGGATACTCGAGGCCCATCTCTTAATGAGCCAAAGCAATGGTAACGTTTCTGGAATGTTCTATTTTCAATCCATTTTCACACGCAAGGCCTCAGAGAGAGCAACGCCTTCCCAACTTGGTGGTGGCTAAAAGTAAGAATATGAAAGATGTCCTCATTTAATTTCATTAGCAGCTTATGTGTGACAGATAAAGGCCTCCGATTGTGATATCGCCGTTACCCAGGCCGCCCTCACGGCTCATTGATTCCCATCTATTTCATCACTTTATTTCGCGCCCCATTAGGTGCTGTGGTACAGACTGCAACGCCTCGCCATGATGCTGCTTCTTGCTAATTAACGAGATGGTCACGAAGCCATGGACGGGACCACCGCACGGTGGGAAGATGGTTGACCATGCGCAGGCTCGAGGAATTCTCACAGCTAGAGAAACTCCGGTAAAGTGTGGGGTGATTAGTGTGGCAATAGTGATATATCCCACTATTTATCCTTAATATACTACCATTGGGATTCCAGACAACATGACGTCATTTATGCAGTGTAGCATGGCCGAGCAGCCTCAATTCCTACTGCGCGGCATGGAAGCCATTTTGTATTATCCGTTCTCCTTGTTCGAACAAAATACATCCATCCAGACAATCTTTCTTTCCCACTTTGCATATTTAAACTTTTTCTTCACTCAGAACTTTGGAACAGCAGCACTGATATTGCGTGATGATCAAAAGTGTTTTATGACACTTTTAGCCAATGAATGCTGCTCGTCAGATAACCTCCATTTTCCCTTCTTTTTTTTTTTTGGTATACTAAGTCGAGGCTCGTGTAAGAGCTGACACATATAACATATCACTCGAACGCCACTCGGTAGAGCGCATACTCCCGCCGTGGGTTTAGTTGGAATAATACGTTTTGTTTAACGTCCCCTCTCCCCAAAACAAGAAATGAAAAAGAAAGTAAGCCCGAACTGTCAGAGAATTAATTTTGATATATCTCGGAATTAGAGGAGAAAAACATCATTTAAGAATAAGATTAAAAGCTTTAATGCAGTAAAACAGAAAAAAAAATTCCCAAAAAAATTTCCAAAAAAAAATCCTGGATCCGGAATAATATCCTGAGCTTCACCAAAAACTAATCAATTCGTCCTTTTCCAAAGGGCAATCATCCCACCAACTGTCATCCAAATCCGTTGAGAACTTTTCCAGATATCTTGTTCACAAACACACGAACACACACACACACGGACACGAGTGAATGCATTACTCCCTGGTGGGAGTAATAAAGGGAGCGGGAGACAGGAGACAAGAGGGGGAGGGCTGGGGCAGTACAGGGTTCAAGGGATAAACAAGATGGACACTATTGATATTAGAAGTGGGATATGTCGCCATTGTTGTGCTAATCACCCCAAACTTTACTAGATTTTCTTCAACTGTGTGAATTACATGAGCGCGCACATGATCGATCATATGTGGGCCTGGCCATGGCATCCATGACCATCTTGTTAATCAGCAAGAAGCAGAATCGTGGTGAGGCGTTACATTCTGTACCACCTTATAACATGGGTAACTTCCATTTTCCTATTGTAATCCTCACTATAGCTCCAAAACTGTTAGATTCGATTTCAGGAATTTCCTGCAACCTCCAGTTTTCGTGGAATTTCCTGGAATTTCCTGGAACTTCCTTTCCTGGAACTGTTAGATTTCAGGAATAAATAATATAAAATAAAAAGAGAACATCTGTAAGGTTTGGCCTCATGGTGAAATTAAACGGGATGAAGTGGGAATGTGTGTGAGGGAGGAGAAAATGGTGGCATGTTCATCCTTGTCCAACACACCATATTTCCAAGATTGCCATATTTCTTGGGCAGACCATATTTCCAAGATGGCCTCCAAAGCCAGCCGCCAGCTGGGCATCATTCGTCGTGCAAGGCCAGTCTGAACTCTCGACAACCTACAATGCCTTCGTTTGCAGCTTGATGGCTCTTCCCCTTGGGCTGCCACCCCTGCCTCACACCTTGCCCTTCCTGATGCTGTGGAAAGCAAGGCCCTCAAAAACTTTGGGAATTCCTGCGATGAAGATGAATGTCTGGGCCTGTTACTTTCACATCATAGACAGGTTGGTGGCCTCTCTGTATTATACCACCTCCATTTTGGTCTTGCACCCTCTGCCCTCTCTTGGCTTTGTCCATCCCAGATTACCGCAGGGTACACACTGTCTAACAGTGACTCTATTCTTGTTAAACTCCCAAAATCCAGGTTCAATGTTCACCGACACTCATTTGTTCCTCTTTACTCTCGCATGTGGAACCAACTTTCCCAGTCTGTTTCATTTCCATTCTTCCCTTCACCACGACCTCTGGTCACCCCAAGTCCATACACATGACCTCTTCTACCCCAAATGACCCAATTCCCAAGCAAACCTTTTTTCCAGGTTATTGTGATATTTTCCTATTTTTGCGACCTCTTCTCATTTGTTATTGTCGGCTGGTTTGTTCCAGTTCTGTTTCATCCCAGTTTTCCTTTCCCTCTTCTTGCTGTGTTTCATTCAGTTTGTGTGAAGCTTGTTCACCCCATGTGTCCAACCCTTGATCTCACTCTCATTCTCACTTTCACTCTGCTGTTGGTGTTTCCATTTTCCATTCTGCTCTAGCTCTTCCACGAGCCCTGATCATGTATTTTTTTTGGGGTTTTTTATTTGTATACAAGATCGAGGCTCGTGTAAGAGCTAACATGGATCACAAAAAGACAAACCGACACATAAAACATAAAACATATGATAAAGGGAGCGGCAGAACAAGATGGAGAGCAGGGACATCGGGAGATCTGTGGGAGGGAGATGGCTTGGGAGGAGGAGGCATGGGAAGGGGGTGGGGGGGAGGTAAAAAAAACACATGGAAACTGTTAGGACTTCCAGGAAAGAAAACAATAAAAGCAAAATATGTATACAAAAAAGGAAAAAATATGTATACAAAAAAAAGAAAATACATGCGCACTCACACTCCAGCTTGCAAAATGCAATGACGTAATATTTGTGATCATCCGAGTTAATAAAAATATCAGCTCAAGAGGGAAGAGAAATCTGCACTGATTTGTCAGAGGGAGCAGACGTGACCTTTTTGACACATTAAACCTCAATGTCAGGTCGAAAGGCTCCTGGGGTACATTGGCGTGCCAGGCAATCATCGGCCCAGCTTGTTGAGGCTTCCATTTCCTGGAATGCCAGAGAAGAGCAGCTCCACACAAGCCTTTCATCATCGTGATAAATTCACGAATGTGAAAGTCATGTAGCAATATGAATGTGCATCTTGGGCCTCGAAATGTAGAATAGTTTTTGTGGACAGATGATTCCAGGCAAATGCCACCCTGTGTGTCTCTACTGCCAGGATCCGTTACTTGGTAGAACAACTATAGTTATGGCTCACCAACAATGACCACTAAATATGAAACCCTGGGCCTAGGGGATCCATTATGAGAGGAAGGGCAGAGAATCCCATTTTCGACCAATCAAAACCTGGCTGCAAATGTCAGTTTATGATCGAGGAACAACTTAATTTCAATTGAATGTTATATTTTGAACATAAATTGCTAAATGAATTGGAAAACAAACCTGTAGTTTAGCGGTACTTTGGCTCTGAATTTGTCCCGAATGCGCTTTCGCAGAGAGTAGTGATGTAATATTTTTCTTTTGCCTGTCTGACAGTCAGACAAAATTGAAAATTATTCCAAACAAGAAACTTACTGGTTTTAAGGACATCATTAATGACACAAACAACAGATATCAAGAACTAATTTAACGTGTTAAATTAAATAAGGTGATATAAAAGATGCTGCGTCAAAGGCGGTAAACTTCCGAAAAATAATTTCTATAACCTTTATAATCGTTATTTTATTTCAATTGATTAATATACTTGAACACAGTAAGAACACAAATCACCTCCTTGTCAATTTCAAAAACATTCCATTTAGCAGCATTTGGAAAATTATTCATGCCCTGAGGGCAGAGTCATTTTGAGAAAAGCTATGAGAATCAGCATTCACGCACCACTGCACATGAATAACCCCATTGCTTGGACGTTTGTACAGTGTAGATACAGATATAGATACAGAATTAAGCCATCATGCCCTGGGGGCAGATTAATGATGAGAAAATGTATGAGAACCAGCGTTTACACCGTCATGCCCTGAGGGCAGAGTAATTTTGAGAAAAGCTATGAGAATCAGCATTCACACACCACTGTACATAAATAACCCCATTGCTTGGACGTTTTTACAGTATAGATATAGATACAGAATCAAGCCATCATGCCCTGAGGGCAGATTAATGATGAGAAAATGTATGAGAACCAGGATTTACACCGTCATGCCCTGAGGGCAGAGTAATTTTGAGAAAAGCCATGAGAATCAGCATTCATGCCCTACTGTACATAAATAACCCCATTGATTGTACGTTTGTACAGTATAGATACAGATATAGATACAGAATCAAGCCATCATGCCCTGAGGGCAGATTAATGATGAGAAAATGTCTGAGAACCAACGTTCACACCGTCATGCCCTGAGGGCAGAATAACTGTATGAGATTCTGCATTCTGACAAATATGGCGGAGCATAGCACTGTGTGGTTACCATCACTCCTGTTATTCAAGTTTCACAAACAAAACGAACATAGATCGTGCTCGCCAATGCAAAGCAAGAGATTAAAAGACCCTTCTCTTTTCCTTTTTTCTCAAGACTGCATGAGGCAAGGTGTTCTAGTTACCTGCGCCACCGAAGGTGGATGGAGATTATGTTTTCACACCTGTCTGTCTGTCTGTTTGTGAACAGGATATCTCAGGGTTGAAGACGGATTTGGACGAAACTTGGCAGACAGGTTGGGTGTGAGACAATGAAGAATTGATCAAATTTTGGTGAAGATTCAAATCTGAATCAAGATATAAGAATTTAAAAAAAAGATTTAACGATTCTTCAGCATTAAGAGATCGGGACAAAATCGAAATATAGCAGGATATTTCAAAAAGTTATGGACGGATTATGACTAAACTAGGTGGATGAGTCGGTTATGTGACAAGAACAAGCCGATTCGATTTTGGTTCAGGTCCGAATCCAGATCCGGTCTATCAGTAGATACAAAACGTAAACTGTTCACCAGGCGGAGGTGTGTGCTCCACCGAGTGTCAGTCTAGTTACCTTGGCCGTCACACTTGAAAAAAGCAGAATACATAAGCTCTCATCAAAGTATTTTCACACAATCGTCCCTTTTGCCCAAATGTACCTGAAGTTTCGGCTTTGTATCAAGCTTGCCTTGCTGATGACATCATTAAGTGTGAAGCAGTGCTGCCCAAGACGTGTGTAAATGTAAACTTTTTCCAAATCAATTTGAACGTTGCACACCCTTTGTGCCCCCTTTTGTGGGGGGTGGGGGGGGGGAATCCTGGGGGAAATCTCCATCTTTTAACTAACTTTAACATCTGCTTGTGAAATGAGGTTTCTCTCGCCTGGCACGTTTCCCCTAAACCCACACGAGTCTTTGTACTTTTGTCTCCACTTCCTCAGTGAGTCGACTTTCCAACAACACTCTCTGTTCACGCAATACTAATTTGCTGTGATCTCTGCGCAAACACGATGCTCACACATTCCCGCACCACGCGGTCTTCTTGCTGCGAGTCTGCCAGGGCTGTGGATCGGCTGGAGGAGGTGTGGGATGGGTGTGGGGAGTCTTGCTTTTGGAGTCGACAAGCTGTCCGCCTCTCAGCAATTACCTGCCTGCAGTCACACCTTGAGAGAATCATAATGGCTGCCGTCCGGCAAGGTGGCCCGTCCAATTGAGGGGAGCAACCCGAAACGATTTCCTTTCTTGAAGACAAAATGAACGGAAGGGGATAATGGATAAGGAACGGAGCGGAAGGTCGTGATAAGCGCAGACAACCATCATGGGTTGCACCAGTTGGGAATTTTTTATTTATTTTTTAGTATACAAAGTCGAGGCTCATGGAAGAGTTCAATTTGGACTGTGAAACGTGAACCCAACTTTTCAGGTTAAATATCAACAGAATACGTGAAGCGCTCTTCAGGGGATTATCAACTGGATGAGCATCAGGATTGCAGAAACATCCTCGTACTTGATCCACATTCTGTACGGAGTAATTCCTCCAATCAAAAGTGCACTTTGTGAATCATCTCATGATGAATGGGGAGCGTACGATCACGACTGTACAATTACGTATTTGGTTAATGGTGCAGGTCACATGACTGTTCGACTGGAAAGTTAATCAAAGTTTTCAGTTTTGCCTCTTTTTTTTTTTGTTCTTGCTTTTTTTTTGGGGAATTTGAAGGGTAATACTCCTTTATCTGTGTAACTTAACAGCTTTGCACAACTGCAGACCACGCTCCGACACGCATTTCATGTTCCATCACATTGAAGGATGGGGCGAAAAGGGGGGGAGTGAGTGTGGATCCTTTAATTCCCTCCATGGCTGGCAATTTCCAGAGTGCTGTGCACATTCACAATATCCTTCAGCCTCCCGTTGTGAAGTTATTTTCTCGTTTCTCAGGACTGTAGCCTCCGCTCGACGCTCATCCTGCTACATCTCCAGCCGGGAATGCGCAAACAGCGAGAGCAGCGCTTGCCAGGACTCGGGATAAGTAATCTTTCATTCCAAGGCAGCGACGCTTGAGCCTCCAGGAACATTTGATTCCCGTTTGTTTTCCTTTTTGACAACTTGCGACTCACCTTGTGGCCCGCTGGTTCAAGGCTTTTAAATGACTCGAGATTCGAACCTTTTCCTCTCAATTCCTCAATGATCATTCCATTCCGAACACTTCTGGATCACCGTCTCTAATCATTCCTGAATTTTGTGTGCAGCCTGTGGCTACTGGTTTGTATCATTGCTGGGAGTGTGGCTCTGTGCTGCTGATGCAGTGCCCCCTGTAGCTTAGGGCAGGAATTTTAAATTTGGCCAGGGTGCCGGAGATAACTTGTCTACTTTTTGAGATGCACACCTAACAACAACACGACTTTATATCTAAGCCGAGATTCGAACCCAGACTAGACGGCTAAGAAGTAAAAGCTGTAAAGGTAAAAGTACTATAAAAGGTAAAAGTAAAAGTACTAAGAGGTAAAAGCTAATAGGTAAAAGTACTGTAAAAGAGGCTGGACCATCCTGCCAGCACACTGTCTCTAATAATTAACATCACCTCGAGAGTTCATAGAACACGATACCCCACGCAGTGTTCAGGTATATACAGGAGGGCCTTATCGTTCGCGGGGGTATCCTCTTGAAAATCCCCATGAACCGCGAATCCGCAAACTTAGAGGGTCATGGGGAAAAATAGGGTTGGGGACTTTAGGTTAGGGACTAGTTAGGGTTAGATTAGGGACCAACTTTAAAATTTGTCCAAAATGTAAAATTTAATTAACACATTTGTCCATTGTTTTGTGCTATTTATTCTCGTTAATAAAATAGTTAAGAACATAAAATAAAGTATTGTTTTCCTGTATTAAGAACATAAATAAAGTTTATTTTGTTGAGTTATTATTATTATTATTTCTTATGGAGCCTGGGTCTGCTGGTTGCATCATTGCTGTGAGTGCAGCTATGCTGCTGATGTGGTGCCCCTCGTTTCCAGTAGGCTGGTACTCATTTTGTTGACCTCGGAAGGATGACAGGCTGAGTCAACCCACCTGGTGTTATTTCACCACCAGGTAGGTTGACTAGAAACCTCAAAGACCCGAGGATCTTAAGCCAGCCATCTTAACTGTTAAGCCAATACCAGGCTTACTTTCCTGTATGAAGAACAAAAAATAAAGTTTCTTTTCTTGAGTTGATAAGACCATAAAACTTACCTTAAATAATAATGATGATAACTTGAATCAATAATGTGATGGCGATGTTAATGATGGCGACGATGAAGACGAGTTAATGGAGATGATGGTACATTTTACTATAATTCACCAAATGTCCGTCTGTCTGTCGTGTCCGTCCGTCCGTCCATTCCCAGGTACCACAAAAACGGCTGAACCGATCGCAACGAAATTTTGGGTGGGTAATCCTGGGCCCCCTGGACTAAAATAGGCTATATTGTTTTTCCAATTTCAGCTTTGGTCTCCAGCATTTTCAGGTTTGGACTTCCGCCGAACATTATTGTCCCGGGTACCGCAAAAACGGATGCACCGATCGCAACATACACGCCCATGCCCGTGGGATTCCCACGGGTGACCCCACTAGTACCTATAATGGAGGAATCTACTTTAACCCTCTTACATACCACACACTCCCATGATATATATATATATATATATATATATATATATATATATATATATATATATATATATATATATATATATATTGTTGCGAATATGGAATTTGGCCTCCATATCCGCTTGTAAATATTCCCCTATTTTCTCCAATACTCCCCAACTTTCCCCAATCCCCCATTCCCTAGTCCCATTGCATGTAAATAACAATCAGTAGAGCCGACCTTCCCCTTATTCCCCCATTAAATGTCGTGCCCAGGTCCACCGCACCACACGTAGCCAACTTTCGGACATCTTCCTAGTTATTCTTAATCTATGTCAGTTAAGGCCTCGTTTCCATTAATTATGACTCTTCGTTGCACCAGAATGTGATTATATGGCATCAGTAGTGAGTTTAGGACCTTTCCCATACCTCCTTCCATCTTCTTCCCCAACAATTACAACAACAACAGAGGAGATGGCGGCGGAGCGGGGGGAGGATGCGTCCTCCCACCGGCTCGATTAGCTCCAGACCATGCGCTCCACGGGGTTACCACGAAGGGGCTCCTTGTCAGCTCCTCGTCAAGGGCGGAGCCTGGTAAACCCCCCGCACGCACCCAATGAGAAGCAACGTGCCGATTCCACGAGGCGGAGCTAACGAGCCGAGGGCGTGTCACTCCCCGCCGGATATACGCGGCCCCGCGCCGGATGTGACGTCAGATGCGCCTCAGCTTGGAGAGAGAAGCCACCGCCACCCCCAGCGCGACGATACCTCCCCGCATCTTTGGACCGAACTGGACCGTACGTGATCCTGCCCTGAGCCCAGGTGCACCTGGAGCGATCGCTACCCGCTTTCGTTGCAATCAAACCCCCGTGTGAGTGAGCCTTGTCCCGTTTATTTGTCGTCTGTTGGGGTTAATATAAGCGTGTTTAAGTGCCCACCTTCCTATGTTTCCCTCTTGTCCCTGTAATCTAAACCTTCCGCATTATTGTAATAACAACCTTTGAGAACCGTATCCCTGGTGTCGTGTCGTATTAATTCCAGCCGTGTGTCTTCTTTTTCCTTCATTGGTCTAGCATAGCGCTATTAGTCAACGTTCGGGCACAATCGGGTAACTTGTGCAGACGTGGTCATACCATAAAACCGCTCGGGAAATAACATCCAAGCCACGTCTGTAACAATTGGTTGTCAGGAGTTGGATTCGAACCTGGGACTAAATTTATTTAGCCCAAATTTTGGAACACCAATTGTACTATTAGAGTAACAATTGGTGTCGAGGAGTGGAATTCGAACCCGGGACTAAATTAGTTAGGCCCAAATTTTGGGAGGGAAAATCGATTCGGAGCGCGTTTCCCGCGCGAAATTATAACGGCGAAATTTCAATTTGTTTTACGAAAATAAAAAAATAAAAACCGAATTTTGAAAGTCGCGCTATGGCGGATCAAGACAGCTGGGGTCCGGTAAAGGAGAGTGAGGTAGGGTCGATCCAGGACCAAAATGAGGGACAGGAGGAGAGCGAAGCAGTGAGGGCGGCAGGTTCGCAAAATAGCGCCGTCACGCACGAAGAAGCGGGCGCGCAAAATGGCGCCTCGCTGGTCACCGTGCCCGCGACCGAAGTAGCGCCGCTGGGAAGATTGGAACTTTTTTTTATACAAATGACGGCCCTTATGGAAAAGAATAGTGAGCGATTGGAAAACCAAATGGGGGTAATGGGAAACCAAATGGGGGTAATGAGGGACGAAGCGAGGGGTACCAGTGAGAAGTTAGACAATAATTTTGAGGAGTTAGACAAGAAAATTGGGAAGTTAGACAATAATTTTGAGGAGTTAGACAACGGGATAAAAGAAGTAAAGAATGGGTTAACGGGGGTAGAAAACAGAATGGCCGCTCAAGAGAATCAGATAGAGGGAGTGAAACATGGGTTAACGGGGGTAGAAAACAGAATGGCCGCTCAAGAGAATCAAATGGAAGGGATGCAAAAAGGGTTAGAGGGGTTAGAAAACAGTATGGAAGGCAAATTGAGGGACATGAGGGACCAAGCGGAAAGGGAAGTTAACCAAATGGGGCAGCAGATAGAGGGGGTCAGAATGGGGGTAGAAACCAAACTGGATGCTCACAGGGAGGAAATGGAGCAGATGAGGGTGGCATCTGGGCAGGAGATGCAAGTGATGGGAGAGGAGATCAGAAGAGGAGTGAGTGAGGAGGTCGGAGGAGTGCGCGAGGAGGTGAGGCACTGTAAGGAGCGCATGGAGAAAGAGGTGAGAAAGGGGACTGTAAAATTGCAAGGTGGTATAGAGGAGTTGACGCTGGGAGTAGAACAACTGACAGTGGGACAAAAGGAGTTGGGGGACCAGGTAAAGAAGAACACAGCGGTAATAGAGGGTTTAAAATCGACACAGAAGGAGATGAAAAAGGACGTAGGGGTAATTAAAAAAGAGTGCCAGACGGTACATGAGGACCTGACGAGGAAAATGGACAAGGTGGTAGAGGTAATGGAGGTTAAAGAGCGGGAGGTGCGGGAGCACATAGAAAAAAATAAAGTGGAGTTAGAGGAAGAACTTAAAGGGGCGCACGAAGAGATGAAGGAGATGAAGCAAAAATTAGAAGAAGTGGAAGAAGGGGTGAGCGAAATTAAGAAGCGACGGAGAGAGGATAAGAAAGAGATAAAGGAGGAAGTAAAAGAATTGGTCCAAAGTCTGTGTTCGGATCGTGATGATGTGCTCATTAACCGGATGAGGGATTCGCAGGTGATGGAGGAGAAGCGAAGAGGAAGAGGACCCGGTGTAAGTGGTGACCAATATGGTCGTGCGTATGATGCGCCAGGGGATTTAAAAAGCTTGGGGATTGGTTTGGATCCGGGTGTTCGTGAAAGGCCGTTGGTGAGGTGTGTGACAGGTCTGGTGTGCGAAAGAGGAGGTGTGCGAGAAAGTCCGACTCTGGGGTGTGTGAGGAAAAAGTGTGTGCCAAGGAGTGAGGGTGCTGGCGAGAGTGAGTCGGTCGTAGCGCGTGTGCGAGGGGGCACATGGAAGCGTGGTGTGGTAAGTGTTACAGAGGGTGTGACGGGAGAGTGTGCGCAGGAGTGTGCGCGAGAAAGGTGTGTGACGGACAGGTGCATGAGGAAAGAGTGCGCTGTCAGAAGTAAGGAAGAGTGTCCACCTGTGGTGAGTGTTACAGAGGGTGTAACGGGAGAGAGTGCGCGAGAAAGGTGTGTAACGGACAGGTGCATGAGGAAAGAGTGCGCTGTCAGAAGTAAGGAAGAGTGTCCACCTGTGGTGAGTGTTACAGAGGGTGTAACGGGAGAGTGTGCGCGAGAAAGGTGTGTGACGGACAGGTGCATGAGGAAAGAGTGCGCTGTCAGAAGTAAGGAAGAGTGTCCACCTGTGGTGAGTGTTACAGAGGGTGTAACGGGAGAGTGTGCGCGAGAAAGGTGTGTAACGGACAGGTGCATGAGGAAAGAGTGCGCTGTCAGAAGTAAGGAAGAGTGTCCACCTGTGGTGAGTGTTACAGAGGGTGTAACGGGAGAGTGTGCGCGAGAAAGGTGTGTGACGGACAGGTGCATGGGGAAAGAGTGTGCTGTCAAGAGTAAGGGTGAGTGCGCTGTCAGGAATGGAGGTGAAAGTAGTGAGAGTGACATGGAGCGTGAGTTAGTTGAGACAGGTGAGCGAGGATGTACACCTGGGATGGAAGGATGCACACCTGGAATGGTAGAGCGTGAGTGGGAATGCACGCTGGAGTTGGTGGTGAGGCACGTGGTTGGGTGTGCGAATGAGGGCACGCCTGTGATTGTCACAGAGGAGGTGACCGAGGAGGGGGTGCGAAGCGGTGTGTTGGTGAGGTGTGCGACCAACGAATGTGTGCCAAAGTGTTCGGTGGTCAGGTGTGTGACCAAGGCTGTGAGTGGAATGAGGGTACCTGGGTGTGTAAGGAAAGGTACGAGGAGCATGGGCACGGCTGGATGTGTGAGCAAGGAACGGGCTGCGGGGTGTAAGCATGCAGGTGAAGCATCGACGTTACACGGGTTAGAGGTTAGAGCGACTTTTAGCCGAAGCGGGCCCTCGGTGCGTGCCGGGCCTCGCTTTGAACGGCCGCGTCCGGGCTCCACTAGGCGGAGCGGGCAGCTCGATAGGAAGGGTCGTCATGGCGACCACTTTCTATTGAGACGTGCCGGCAGGTCGAGATCGGGACATTGGATGGCTCCACGCCGAGGTGATGCGTGGGATCTCGGCCCGGGTAAGCCCCCGTCCCTGCACCGAGTGCCGGACGCATCCAGCCGCTGGAACAAAACAACCAGCATCCATTGCTTGGCTTTAGGAAGCCGGGCTTTGGACAGGAATTGGCGCACCGAGAGGCAGTAGTGAGTAGACTGGGTGATGAGGTTAGTGTTTTGGACCCAAAATTAGAGAAAAACAAAATTTGATGATTGACAAGGGATTGGCAGTAGTGATTGGCAGATGATGGGCAGTGATTGGCAAATTTTTAATTTGTTGAAATTTGATGTGCAAAATTGGTAGTGAGAGACCCCCGATGTGGTGGGATGGCATCCCTGCCACCCTTCCCATGTGGGGGCAAAGGAGCAATAGTTTATGGGGTGTATGGCAGTGAAAACTAGCCCGGGTGGGTTAGGTTATATTGTAGGGATCTAGAAAGATGACATTAGGTAACGTTAAGTTTAGTTAGTGACTGATACCTGTAGTGGGGACGCAGGTAGATTAGTGTGGATTATAATGACGAGGGAGCGCAATAGTTAAAGGGACGACTGGGAAGCGCAAGTTTCAGAAGGGAGTAGTTAGCTGAGATGATGCCGTGTGTGTGAGAATTGAACAGGTGTGATTGCACAGGTGTGCAACTGGACAGGTGTGTGGAGCAGTGTATGAGTAGTGAGTGTGTGGATCAGCGCGAATGCGCTTGGGGAGAGAAGGGTGCAGGTGGCACCAGGTGTGAGAGCACAGGTGTGCAGGTACA
The DNA here is from genome assembly GCF_964187855.1 of Myxine glutinosa. Taxonomy (NCBI): domain Eukaryota; kingdom Metazoa; phylum Chordata; class Myxini; order Myxiniformes; family Myxinidae; genus Myxine; species Myxine glutinosa. The sequence goes on along the minus strand of NC_136266.1, from coordinate 179,735,618 downwards.
GGTGTGTGGAGAGAGTTGGAGTGAGTGGTACGGAGTGGTGTGCATGGTGCGAAGGTGTGGATGGGGGAAGAGTGGACCCCTTTCACGAGCACCCGGGGCGGGTAGTGTAAGTGTTAGGTAGAGGGTGCAGGTAAATTGTGGTTGAATATTGGCATTTGTGGTGCGGTTGCAGAATGGTGTTGTGAATGGGTGCATTAGTGTTGTGGAAATGGCTGGGCGTGTAGCCTGTTAGTGTGTGTAGTTGGTTGGGCACTCCACCACTGTGAGGATGTCGGCCAGGTGAGGCCGCAGGTGGGCTCTGGGAGCCGGTAGAGTTGTGGATGGGGCCCGAGGATCCGGAGGATGGACCCGGGTAGCCCAGTGCCAGAGAGGGCACCGAGTGGGGAGAGTGCCAGAGGGCCTTCCCCAGGTAGTTAGGTTAGGGCAAGGAGCAGGTAAGCTCGGAGGCAACTGCAGTGGTGGAGGTGTGCAGGTGGGTAGACCCACTGGGAGAGGTACACGCCGCAGCCCAGAAATTGTGCGAGGGCACCGGGAGATGAATCGGGGGAGTGAGACCCCAAATTGAAGAGCACCACAGTTTGGCCAATGGGAATTGGTTTTTAGAACCCATAGTGTAAGAGGGCCAATGGTTTGGCCGGAGAGAGACCCCGGGTAGTGTAAAGTTGTTAAAGTCATTTAGGAGATAGTTAGGATTGATGAACCTGTCGCACCATACGCAGCCACTTACCTGTGGTGATGATGATGACTCCACACCTGTGTTTTCTTTGTTCTGTGTGCAGGAAATGAGATTGCTGTGGATTTGTGAGACGCATCACGACGTGGATGAGACATTGGGGTGATTCCATCTCTCCCTCCTTAGGAGGGACTGATGATGAATTGGTGATGGCAAATTTTGATGTGCAGTTGGAGATGGCAAATTTTGATGAGAGTTGAAAATGGCAAATTTGATTGGTTATAAGGGAGAGAAGACGAATTTGGTTTATGGGAGGAACGGGGAAGACAGTAGGGATGTTTGTCGATTTGTAAAGTAGATGTTTATGGGTAGTGTTGTGTTTTGTGGATACAGTAAGGGGTAAGGGAGGGGCCATGTAGGTTACCTGGTGGGGGGGGGCGTACGATAGGAACGTACCTGTCTCACCTGGTTCCCATGTGCCCCCAGTGTGCATCATCTTGTATTGCGTGCACTTTTGCGCCCTTACCACCTTACTCACTTGTTTCTTCTTTTGTCTCCCACCTCCGAGGATCTGGCTTTGGGGTAGAGAGAGAGGAGAGAGAGGTGCTGGCTGCGCAGTTGTGGGCCTGCACTTTCGCTGTTTGCTGCCGGGATCGATACACCATATGGACCGCAATGTTTGTGGCCACCCACAATGGACCGCAGTTCGTTTGCGGCCAAGCACCACCCGGGGATGGACCTATGGGTCAACGTGGCACCTATGCCATACAGGTGAACCACTTTTAGTTACCACCAAGTGCACCACAAGAAGAGCAAGAGACACCTGCAGGGTTAGGGGTTGTCGCATTTATTTTTAATCATTGAACAATGGTGACTGCACCGATTGGTGGTGGGGTGGTGCTTTTGATGCTGGGACGGGGTGCTCTGCACGTTATTAAAGGCCGTCGGCCACAGAGCACTCGTGGGTTGGTGTATCGATGTTGGCAAGCGCGCTCTCTCTATGCATAACATCTGCATGTGTTCCTCCAAAGACAGGTCCTGGATCGTAGTGTAAATAGCAGCGTAGTCTTGTAAATAATGCTCCCTACCGGCTGTATGTTTAGTTTGAGAATTCTTTCCGGATTCGGTTATCCTGTGGGTGTGTTTCTGTGAGGAGAAGGGTGCAACGTCGCAGGGGGACATATTTACTCATTTGTGAATATCTGTAAAACTGTCGCACTCAGGGTAGAGTTAATAGTAGAGGGAACTACATTGCGTGCCACACTAAAGTAGGTAAAAATTTATCGGGTCGGGACGCCCCGAGGGTAGAGAAGGGTGCAATGTTGCGAATATGGAATTTGGCCTCCATATCCGCTTGTAAATATTCCCCTATTTTCTCCAATACTCCCCAACTTTCCCCAATCCCCCATTCCCTAGTCCCATTGCATGTAAATAACAATCAGTAGAGCCGACCTTCCCCTTATTCCCCCATTAAATGTCGTGCCCAGGTCCACCGCACCACACGTAGCCAACTTTCGGACATCTTCCTAGTTATTCTTAATCTATGTCAGTTAAGGCCTCGTTTCCATTAATTATGACTCTTCGTTGCACCAGAATGTGATTATATGGCATCAGTAGTGAGTTTAGGACCTTTCCCATACCTCCTTCCATCTTCTTCCCCAACAATTACAACAACAACAGAGGAGATGGCGGCGGAGCGGGGGAGGATGCGTCCTCCCACCGGCTCGATTAGCTCCAGACCATGCGCTCCACGGGGTTACCACGAAGGGGCTCCTTGTCAGCTCCTCGTCAAGGGCGGAGCCTGGTAAACCCCCCGCACGCACCCAATGAGAAGCAACGTGCCGATTCCACGAGGCGGAGCTAACGAGCCGAGGGCGTGTCACTCCCCGCCGGATATACGCGGCCCCGCGCCGGATGTGACGTCAGATGCGCCTCAGCTTGGAGAGAGAAGCCACCGCCACCCCCAGCGCGACGATACCTCCCCGCATCTTTGGACCGAACTGGACCGTACGTGATCCTGCCCTGAGCCCAGGTGCACCTGGAGCGATCGCTACCCGCTTTCGTTGCAATCAAACCCCCGTGTGAGTGAGCCTTGTCCCGTTTATTTGTCGTCTGTTGGGGTTAATATAAGCGTGTTTAAGTGCCCACCTTCCTATGTTTCCCTCTTGTCCCTGTAATCTAAACCTTCCGCATTATTGTAATAACAACCTTTGAGAACCGTATCCCTGGTGTCGTGTCGTATTAATTCCAGCCGTGTGTCTTCTTTTTCCTTCATTGGTCTAGCATAGCGCTATTAGTCAACGTTCGGGCACAATCGGGTAACTTGTGCAGACGTGGTCATACCATAAAACCGCTCGGGAAATAACATCCAAGCCACGTCTGTAACAATATATATATATATATATATATATATATATATATATATATATATTGTTGTGGATATGGGATTTGGATCCATCCATATCCGCTTGTAAATATTCCCCTATTTCCTCAATACTTCCCAACTATCCCCAATCCCCCATTCCCTAGTCCCATTTTCTGTAAACAACACTCTGTAGACCCGACCTCCCCCTATTTCCCCCATTAAATGTCGCATCCAGGTCCACCGCATCTCACGTAGACAACTATAGGACATCTTGCTAGTTATTCTTAGTCTATGTCAGTTAAGGATTCGTTTCCATTAATTCTGACTCTTCGTTGCACCAGAATGTGATTGTATGGCACCGTTAGGAAGTTTAGGACCTCCCAATACCTCCCCGCAGCTCTTCCTCACGGTTCAGCAACAACAACAGCAACGGCGGCGGCGCGGGGAGTGCGCGTCCTCACTCCGGCTTGGTTGGTAGGGGGTGTTGGGAGGGCACCAGGCCTTTCCAACGAGCCGCCATCGAACATGTGCTCGACGGGGTTACCACGTAGGGGCTCGCTGTCAGCTCCTCGTCAAGGGCGGAGCCCGGTAACCCCCGCACCCAATGGGAGCGGCGGACCGGTCCCATCTGGGGCGGAGCCAAGCAGCCGAGGGCGTGTCACTCCCCGTTGAGCATGCGCAGGAAGAGGGAGGTGTCGTCAGATGCGCGCTGAGCTTGGAGAAGAAAGACGCCACCTCCGAGCGCTGTGAGGCCTCCCCGCATCTCTGGACTGGACCGTGCTTTATCCTGTCCCTGAGCCAAGGTGCACCTTGTGCTATCGACTGCCTGTCCCTTCCTGCCATCAATCCCTGTGTAAGTCAGTCTTGTGCCGTTTGTCTGTGGTCTGTCTGGGATAGATAAGATTGTATCTAAGTGCCTATCTCTTCTGTGTCTTTACCTCATTACCTTGTAATCTACCCCTTTTCTCCACCACTAATTATATCCTCCTCCGGAGGTCTTGAGAACTGTACCCCTTGCGTCGTTTCATTTATCCCAGTCGTTGTGTCCTTTCCATCATTGATTTAGCGTAGCGCGATTTGGCCAACGTTCGAGTGGAATCGGGTGAGTTGGGGGTAATCGGGTAAACTGTGCGAACACGGCGGCCATTCCGCTCGGTCAAGCAACATCTTAAGCCGTGTCCGTAACAATTGGTGTCAGGAAGTGAGATTGGACCCGAAGCGCGCTTAACACGCTCAAAATTACAAGCAGTGTGAAATTTGTTTTGTTTTAAAATAAAAACCCGAATTTTGAAAGTCGCGCTATGGCAGATCAAGACGGCTGGGTTCCGGTAGAGGAGAGTGAGGCAGGGTCGATCCAGGACCAAATTGAGGGACAAGAGGAGAGCGAAGCAGTGAGGGCGGCAGGTTCGCAAAATGGCGTCCTCGCGCACGAGGCTTCAGGCGCGCAAAGTGGCGTCCTCGCGCACGTGGGTGTAGCGGCACCAAATTTTGCCGCGCCCGTGACCGTAGCAGCGGCCGCAGCACCAATGAACTGGGGCCTATTCATGCAGCAGATGCAGGCCTTCATGGTCAAGGCGGATGAGGAGAGGGAAGAGAACAGGGGGATGAGAAACCAAATTTTAGTAATGGGGAACCGGATGGATGCTCAGGGTGAGCGATTGGAGGGCCAAATGGGGGTAATGGGGAACCGGATGGATGCTCAGGGTGAGCAATTGTGGGTAATGAGGGACGAAGTGAGGGGTACCGGTGAGGCGTTAGACAATGGGATAAAAGAGGTAAAGAATGGGTTAACGGGGGTAGAAAACAGAATGGCCGCTCAAGAGAATCAAATGGAAGGGATGAAAAAGGGGTTAGAGGGGTTAGAAAACAGTATGGAAGGCAAATTGAGGGACATGAGGGACCAAGCGGAAAGGGAAGTTTAAAAAATGGGGCAGCAGATAGAGGGGGTCAGAATGGGGGTAGAAACTAAATTGGATGCTCACAGGGAGGAAATGGAGCAGATGAGGGTGGCATCTGGGCAGGAGATGCAAGTGATGGGAGAAGAGATCAGAAGAGGTGTGAGTGAGGAGGTCGGAGGAGTGCGCGAGGAGGTGAGGCACTGTAAGGAGCGCATGGAGAAGGAGGTGAGAAAGGGGACTGTAAAATTGCAAGGTGGTATAGAGGAGTTGACGCTGGAAGTGGAACAGCTGACGGAGGGACAAAAAGAACTAACGGACCAGGTAAAGAAGAACACAGCGGTAATAGAGGGTTTAAAATCGACACAGAAGGAGATGAAAAAGGACGTAGGGGTAATTAAAAAAGAGTGTCAGACGGTACATGAGGACCTGACGAGGAAAATGAACAAGGTGGTAGAGGTGATGGAGGTTAAAGAGCGGGAGGTGCGGGAGCACATAGAAAAAAATAAGGTGGAGTTAGAGGAAGAACCTAAGGGGGCGCACGAGGAGATGAAGGAGGTGAAGCAGAAATTAGAAGAAGTGGAAGAAGGGGTGAGCGAAATTAAGAAGCGACGGAGAGAGGATAAGAAAGAGATAAAGGAGGAAGTAAAAGAATTGGTCCAAAGTCTGTGTTCGGATCGTGATGATGTGCTCATTAACCGGATGAGGGATTCGCAGGTGATGGAGGAGAAGCGAAGAGAAAGAGGACCCGGTGTAAGTGGTGACCAATATGGTCGTGCGTATGATGCGCCAGGTGATTTAAGAAGCTTGGGGGTCGAGATGGACCCGGGTGTTCGTGAGAGGCCGTTGGTGAAGTGTGCGACAGGTCTGGTGTGCGAAAAAGGAGGTGTGCGAGAAAGTCCGACTCTGGGGTGTGTGAGGAAAAAGTGCGTGCCAAGGAGTGAGGGTGCTGTCGAGAGGGAGTCGGTCGTAGCGCGTGTGCGAGGGTGCACATGGAAGCGCGTAGTGAGGAGTGTTACGGAGGGTGTAAAGGGAGAATGCACGCCTGTGGTGAGTGTTACAGAGGATGTAACGGGAGAGGGTGCGCGAGAAAGATGTGTGACGGACAGGTGCATGAGGAAAGAGTGCGCTGTCAAAAGTAAGGAAGAATGCACACCTGTGGTGAGTGTTACAGAGGGTGTAACGGGAGAGTGTGCGTGAGAAAGGTGTGTAACGGACAGGTGCATGAGGAAAGAGTGCGCTGTCGAGAGTAAGGGTGAGAGTAGTAAGAGTGACACGGAGCGTGAGTTGGTTGTGACAGGTGAGAAAGGAAGCACACCTGGAATGGTAGAGCGTGTGTGGGAATGCACGCTGGAATTGGTAGTGAGGCACGTGGTTGGGTGTGCGAGTGAAAGCACACCTGTGATTGTCACAGAGGAGGTGACCGAGGAAGGGGTGCGAAGAGGTGTGTTGGTGAGGTGTGCGAACAACGAATGTGTGCCAAAGTGTTCGGTGGTCAGGTGTGTGACCAAGGCTGTGAGTGGAATGAGTGTACCGAGGTGTGTAAGGAAAGGTACGAGGAGCATGGGAACAGCTGGAGGTATGAGCAAGAAAGGGGTAGCGTATGCGTGTAAGCATGCAGGTGAGGCATCGACGGTAACCGGGTTAGCGGTTAGAGCGACTTTTAGCCGAATCGGGCCCTCGGTGCGTGCCGGGCTTCGCGTGCCGCGAGAACCAGCGGGGATCCGAGCCACGGCGGGTTCGAAAGGACCGCCGTACGCGATCCACTAGGCGGAGTGGGCAGCCCGATAGGAAGGGTCGTCATGGCGACCACTTTTTGTTGAGGCATTCCGGCAGGTCCAGATCGGGCCATGGGATGGCTCCGTGCCGAGATGGTGCGTGGGATCTCGGCCCGGGTAAACCTCCTTCCCTGCACCGAATGCGGGACGTATCCAGCCGCTGGCACCAAACAACCCGCATTCATGGCTTGGCTGTACGAAGCCGGGCTGTAGACGTGAATTGGCGCACCGAGAGGCATTAGTAAGTAGACTGTAATGACGAGGATAGTGTTTTGGCCCCGAAATTAGAAAAACAAAATTTGATGATTGGCAAAGGATTGGCAGTAATGATTGGCAGATGATGGGTAGTGATTGGCAAATTTTTGATTTGTTGAAATTTGATGTGCAAAATTGGTAGTGGGAGATGCCCCATGTGATGGGATGGCCAATCCAACATCCCTCACAGATGGGGGCAAATGCGCTATAGATTATGGGGTGTATGGCAGTGAAAACTAGCCCGGGTGGGTTAGGATATTGTGTGTAGGGCCCTAGAAGATGACATTAGGTAACGTTAAGATTAGTTCGTGACTGATACCTGTAGTGGGGACGCAGGTAGTTTAGTGTGGATGATAATGACGAGGGAGCGCAATAGTTTAAAGGGACGACTGGGAAGCGCAAGTTTCAGAGGGGAGTAGTTAGATGAGATGATGCTGTGTGAGAACTGGACAGGTGTGTGGAGTAGTGAGTGTTGTGGATCAGCGCGAATGCGCTTGGGGGAGAGAAGGGTGCAGGCGGCACCAAGTAGGAGAGCACAGGTATGCAAGTACAGGTGTGTGGAATATATGGAGCAGAGAATGAGTGGTGTGGAGAGAGTTGGAGTAAGTGGTACGGAGTGGTGTGCATGGTGCGAAGGTGTGGATGGGGGAAGAGTGGACCCCTTTTCACGAGTACCCGGGGAGGGTAGTTTAAAGAATAGTTAGAAGGTATAGGTAAATTGTGGTTGGATATTGGCATTTGTGGTGCGGTTGCAGAATGGTATTGTGGATGGGTGCATTAGTGTTGTGGAAATGGCTGGGCGTGTAGCCTGTTAGTGTGTGTAGTAGGTTTGGGCACTCCACCACTGTGAGGATGTCGGCCAGGTGAGGCCGCAGGTGGGCTCTGGGAGCCGTTAGTGTCAGTGGGTGCCTGAGGATCCCGGGTGTGGATCGGGCAGCCCGTGCCAGAGAGGGCACTGAGGGGGTGAGAGTGCGAGAGGGCCTTCCCCAGTTAATTAGGTTAGGGTGAGGAGCAGGTAAGCTCGGGTGGCAACTACAGTGGTGGAGGTGTGCAGGTGGGTAGACCTGCTGGGAGAGCTACACGTCACAGCCCAGAAATTGTGCGAGGGCACCGGGAGATGAATCGGGGGAGTGAGACCCCAAATTGAGAAGCACCACAGTTTGGTCAATGGGAATTGGTTTTTAGAACCCATAGTGTAAGTTGGCCAATGGATTGGCAGGGAAAGACCCCGGGTAATGTAAAGTTGTTAAAGTCATTTAGGAAATAGTTAGGATTGATGAACCTGTCGCACCATACGCAGCCACTTACCTGAGGTGATGATGATGACTCCACACCTGTGTTTTCTTTGTTTTGTGTTGCAGGAAATGAAAATTGCTGTGTGGATTTGTGAGACGCATCACGACGTGGATGAGACATTGGGGTGATTCCATCTCTCCCTCCTTAGGAGGGACTGATGATGAATTGGTGATGGCAAATTTTGATGTTGAGTTGGAGATGGCAAATTTTGATGAGAGTTGGAAATGGCAAAGTTGATTGGTTAGGAGGGAGAGAAGACGAATTTGGTTTATGGGAGGAACGGGGAAGACAGTAGGGACGTTTGTTGATGTGTAAAGTAGATGTTTATGGGTAGTGTTGTGTTTTGTGGATACAGTAAGGTGTAAGGGAGGGGCAATGTAGGTTACCTGGTGGGGGGGGGGCGTACAGTAGGAACGTACCTGTCTCACCTGGTTCCCATGTGCCCCCAGTGTGCATTACCTTATATTGCATGCACTTTTGTGCCCTTACCACCTTACTCACTTGTCTTCTTTTGTCTCCCACCTCCGAGGATCTGGCTTTGGGGCAGAGAGAGAGGAGAGAGAGGTGCTGGCTCCGCAGTTGTGGGCCTGTACTTCCGCTGCTTGCTGCCTGGATCGATACACCATATGGACCGCAATTTTTGTGGCCGCCCACAATGGACCGCAGTTCTTTTGCGGTCAAGCACCACCCGTGGATGGACCTCTGGGTCAACGTGGCACCTATGCCATACAGGTGAACCACTTTTAGTTGGCCCCCTGATGGCCACAATTAAGAAATGGACGCGGTTGGCGCCTTTCTTTATTTCTAAAGAAGCCAGAAGGACAAGTGCACTCCATGAAGGCAAGACCAGCGGCAGAACATCGGCCGGCTGCGACACCACCGGTGACCATGGACACTTGATTGTGCCTTTTTTATTGAACACTTTATTGGTGCACCGGATGGTGCTGACTGTACATAATGGGGTGGTGCTTTTGGTGCTTGGATGGGGTGCTCTGCACATTATTAAAGGCCGTAGGGCCACAGGGCACTCGTGGGTTGGTGTATCGATGCTGGCATGCGTGCTCTCTCTCTATGCATAACATCTGCATGTGTTCCTCAAAGAACAGGTCCTGGATCGTAGTGTAAATATCAGTGTAGTCTTGTGTAAATGATGCTCCCTACCGGCTGTATGTTTAGTTTGAGGATGCTTTCCGCGATTCGGTTATCCTGGGGGTGTGTTTCTGTGAGGAGAAGGGTGCAACGTCGCAGGGGGACATATTTACTCATTTGTGAACATCTGTAAAACTGTCGCACTCAGGGTTGAGTTAATAGTAGAGGGAACTACATCTGAGTGCCACACTAACGTAGGTAAAAATTTATCGGGTCGGGACGCCCCGAGGTAGAGAAGGGTGCAATGTTGCGGATATGGGATTTGGATCCATCCATATCCACTTGTAAATATTCCCCTATTTCCTCAATACTTCCCAACTATCCCCAATCCCCCATTCCCTAGTCCCATTTTCTGTAAACAACACTCTGTAGACCCGACCTCCCCCTATTTCCCCCATTAAATGTCGCATCCAGGTCCACCGCATCTCACGTAGACAACTATAGGACATCTTGCTAGTTATTCTTAGTCTATGTCAGTTAAGGATTCGTTTCCATTAATTCTGACTCTTCGTTGCACCAGAATGTGATTGTATGGCACCGTTAGGAAGTTTAGGACCTCCCAATACCTCCCCGCAGCTCTTCCTCACGGTTCAGCAACAACAACAGCAACGGCGGCGGCGCGGGGAGTGCGCGTCCTCACTCCGGCTTGGTTGGTAGGGGGTGTTGGGAGGGCACCAGGCCTTTCCAACGAGCCGCCATCGAACATGTGCTCGACGGGGTTACCACGTAGGGGCTCGCTGTCAGCTCCTCGTCAAGGGCGGAGCCCGGTAACCCCCGCACCCAATGGGAGCGGCGGACCGGTCCCATCTGGGGCGGAGCCAAGCAGCCGAGGGCGTGTCACTCCCCGTTGAGCATGCGCAGGAAGAGGGAGGTGTCGTCAGATGCGCGCTGAGCTTGGAGAAGAAAGACGCCACCTCCGAGCGCTGTGAGGCCTCCCCGCATCTCTGGACTGGACCGTGCTTTATCCTGTCCCTGAGCCAAGGTGCACCTTGTGCTATCGACTGCCTGTCCCTTCCTGCCATCAATCCCTGTGTAAGTCAGTCTTGTGCCGTTTGTCTGTGGTCTGTCTGGGATAGATAAGATTGTATCTAAGTGCCTATCTCTTCTGTGTCTTTACCTCATTACCTTGTAATCTACCCCTTTTCTCCACCACTAATTATATCCTCCTCCGGAGGTCTTGAGAACTGTACCCCTTGCGTCGTTTCATTTATCCCAGTCGTTGTGTCCTTTCCATCATTGATTTAGCGTAGCGCGATTTGGCCAACGTTCGAGTGGAATCGGGTGAGTTGGGGGTAATCGGGTAAACTGTGCGAACACGGCGGCCATTCCGCTCGGTCAAGCAACATCTTAAGCCGTGTCCGTAACAATATATATATTGTATATTGTTGTATATATATATATATATATATATATATATATATATATATATATATATATATATATATATATATATATATATATATAGTTGCGGTTCTCTCGCCGGCCTTTGTCCCCTTATCAAGGGGGGATTAATCAGCTTGTCTTTACTGGGCCTGGCGGAACCGGGGCTTGCAACGTCCCTTCCGGACAGCGCCAAATAGGGTTTCGGGACCAAATTCTCGCTCGTACCTAAGTACTCGCGCTGCCCTGGAAGCGAGGAAACAAGCCTCGCATGAACCACGTGTGATGGTAGTATGCCGAGCGGTTTGCGTTCACGTGATCCGCGCATTTATAATTAATGGACCCAATTTAAGCGATCTTATTCATGCCACGCTTAGTCAATGATGAAACACAAAGACGATCGAATCAAGAAGGAAGAACAGATTGATTTAATTATTATTACACGTATATACAGCTCAAGGACGAAGAGACACAGAGAAATCCTTATACAGTCTTAACTATCCCAGAGACAACGGGCCCGTCTCACACTCACACGGGGTATTGCAGATGGGCAGGTGTTCCCCGACGTGTCCAGGGATGGTCCTCGTCCAGCTCTCCACGGCCCACGTGCGTCCCGTGAAGATGGTGATCGGCGAAGACAGGGGCTCGTAGCACGTCTCTCGAACAAAGGCGATATATCGGGCGGAACAGCAAGGGGCGGACTTTTACGGCAAAATGGGGGACTTTTACGGCAAAGGGCGGTTACTCAGCCTCGTTCACTCGCACAGCTGAAATGCGCTATATCGATATGAACGCGCCTGGCTGCGCCCGCATATATCTAGCGACCAACTCTTCTTCCTCAATTCACTGGGTGTTGGTTAGCGCGCCCGTTTTTGTGCAATGATCAAGTTCTCTTAGCCCTCCTCTGCAAGTCCTGTGACGCAAGTCCTCTCCCTCTCTACAAGTCCTCTGCCTCTCTGCAAGTCCTTTCGAGGGCTTTGCGCAGCGGGTTATATAGGCACACCCCGCAAACCTTCTGGAACTCACCAGACTCTTCTCACCACGCCCTCTGACGCCACCACCCCTGAGCTCTGATTGGCGGCTCATGCTTACCGTCATCGCCTCTGCCGCTCCGACCTCAACGCCGCCCCCATCTTCTTAGGCCTACCTCGTGTTAACTCGACTAGTGAACAACCAATGGGTAGCAAAATGGATTGCGCCTACAGAGGTAGAATGGTTTGCAGAAGTAGGACCTATTCTCCTGTCTTTACACAATGCAGAACTAACACTGGAAAGGGCCTATTCTTACACATACTAAGAAATAACTATACTACAAAGGAGGCTACATGTTGCTTGTGTGACTATCTATAGGGGGCAACCTTTAACCTTTATTGAGATCACTGTACAAACCTCAAAACCGTAGCAATATATTCATATACAGACTCTTCTCGAGTAATGACGTAGGCGACTTACGATGACTCGCACTTATGACCGTCGCAAAAATCTCAATTGCCCCTTGTCTCTCGCGCTGACATCCCTCACGCTCATCCCCCAAAATAGGAATTTGCTTTTTCCTCTGAAACGACACACACTATTTCGATGAAACTTGACCACAACCTTCATCGCCCATGACGTACCCATTTTGGTTCACGGCACGAAGAAAATTGAAGTTTAAATTGGTCTATGGGGGTCAAAGTGGGTCCAGGTGTGACCCACCAATATAGATATTTGCTTTCTTCTCTGAAACTATACACACGTTTTTAATTAAACTTGAGCACAACCTTAATCACCCGTGTTGTACCAATGTTTGTTCACAGCATTAAAAAAAATCGGGCCATGAGGGGTCTACTGGGGGGTTTCCCCCCAAAATAGGTATTTGCTCTTTTCTCTGAAACCACATACACATTTTCAATGAAACTTCACCACGACCTTCATCACCCGTGATGTACCAATGTTTGTTCAAGTCATTAGAAAAATTGGGGTCTGAGGAGGTATACAGGATGGGAGGGATTGCCCCCCAAATAATCCCAGTAGGGATTGCCCCCTAAAAAATCCCAGGAGGGATTGCCCCCCAAAATAGGTATTTTTTGTTTGTTTGTTTAAAGTCTTATGATTATGTTAGTATGATTCTTCATGCTACCCTGTCTTCTGGAAACCATCCAAATTGGTTTAAAATAGCTTTAGTCAGTGTAGTATACTGTTTATTCTACAAGGTGAGCGCTAGGGGTATTTCCGCTATGTTTTGGATTGTGACCTAATTAACAAAAAACATCTTTTGATCCCTGGTGTTGGGCTAGCGGCTAGGGTGCCAGCTTAGGATTCTACGATCCTGGGTTCGAATCCCGGTCGATCGCTGAATTAACGCCAGGGGGGTTGACTCAGCCTGTCATCCTTCCGAGGTCGGCAAATTGAGTACCAGTTCACTGGTAATTCCCTGCTTGTCGTAAAAGGCGACAAAAAGGGTTGGCGGCAGGAAGGGCATCCGGCCGTAAAACATTGCTTCAAAAAGGGGACCGAAAAACAACAACAACCACGGTCCCCGAAAAAGGCCAACCCCCGCTTGCGGGGAAAAAATGGCCTCTAAAGGTGGATCACAATCACCTTGAAATTAGATCAACTGAGGTGAGAGCAGGTGGTAGAAGATAAAAGAGACAATACGCGACTTTCAAAATGACGTAACCCATGCACAGAAACCCATAAAGTAGCGATCTTTGGGGCAGGTGAACGGCTATTGTACATGCGTCATGCGTGATAATGATTGTTACCTGAAATGCCTCACATAACTTCCAAAATAAGCCGAAAATATTTTGAAAAGAACCTTAGAGAAAGCTGGGGTGTGCCTCTGTACCAGGAAAGAATCGGAGCGAGACACCTTATCTGGTTTTGGTGTTTCTGAATACCGATAGACAGGTCATATCTGGGGCTTGTGAATGCACAAGGTAAGTTTAAAATCTTAAAATAAACTTTTTAAATGATGATTTTACTATTAATCATGTTGTGGTTGGAGGGGTTGGGGGGGGGGGGGTTTAACTGTTTTGAATTATGGTTAACCATCTTGAAATTGCTAATCCTTCATTTAAACAACTCTAAGAGTGATGTTTAAAGGACTCTTTTAAAGGCTCATTGAAGTGAGTGAGTGAGCAACACCCACACAGAGCATGCGCGAAGGGCCTCGTTAGCATTCATACGTCATTTTTAAAATCCTGTTTTGACAACATTTTAGCATTTTAAGTTTAAATAAAGACAAGCTTTTCCACTTTCTTTCTTCACTGTCTGCAGAAGTTTCATCAAGTCCTCTTTACTTTCTGCCAACACGAGTATTATCGTCAGCTTACCTTAGGCTTAGATTGTTCATATATCGTCCTCCAATCCTGATTCCAGCATCTACGACATCCAAGTGATATATTTTCGTCAAAAGTATTATAACCAGAAAATCAGTCAATACCATCTGATGAAAATAACATTAACACGGAGGCTGGCAGTATGGCCGAGAGGTACGCGCACTCACCTTTGAGCTGCCTAACCTTGGTCTGAATCTCCTGCATCCCGGTGTTTCACAGGCAGGGCGATTCATCAATTAAGGGACATTTAAAAGGGCGGCCCATCTGCTGCCATTAGTTGGCGGAGGTTAAACCTCCCACGGTGTTCTTCATGAAGGGTAGGCGAGCTATCACCAGCATCATGAACAAATTCAAAATACCAGCCCTAATATTAGTCGAACTTTCAGGCCTGGCCAACTGGTTCATGAAAGACGTGAGCCAAGCTTCCCTTTGCCAATCCCACAAGAATGTGGGAATAATTGTGACTGTTAAATAATTTATAGTATAAAAGGAGCCGTGTCTGTCTGCCTGTTTGTCTGCTTGTTGTGCTATAATTTCAGAACGGATTAACGGATTTCAGTGAAACCAATGATGGCGGATTCAGGAAACTCCCAGGAAGGCTTGTGACGCCACCAAAAAAAGGAAGGAGGGTTGTGGCTCGGTACATGGGCACACGTGGCGAAACTGCAAATGCCAACTTGTTATCCCCACACGGAGTGCAGGATCTCCCAGGAACCCTTTTTTGATCTTGCCCCATAGATTAGCCATCGCAGCAATGATTGGTATTTCCATTAGCGAAATGACGGCCTTATATGCTAGTAATGAACGACCTTTAGAGGCCATTTTTACCCGCAGAGCAGGGGTTGGCCTTTTTCGGGCACCATGGTCCCCTTTTTGAAGCAATGTTTTATGGCCGGATGCTCTTCCTGCCACCAACCCTGTTAGTCGCTTCTTGCGACACACAGGGAATTACCAGTGAACTGGTACTTAATTTTCCGACCTCGGAAGGATGACAGGCTGAGTCAACCCCCCTGGCGTTAATTCAGCGATCGACCAGAATTCAAACCCAGTATCCTAGGATCCCAAGCCGGCACCCTAACCGCTAAGCCAACACCAGGCTTCCTTATATGCCAGTATTAACAAGAAAATATTAACACACCACCGTCCGAATGTTGCGCACATGTACATACTCACGTGTTTGGACACCGCATGTACAAACACCCATAAGTCATGTCAATGAGCATTACTTTCAACATGTTGGCGATGAAAGGGATTGGGGGAAACCAAGTCGCTTGTGTGTTTATTACATTCTTATCTTCCCCCATCCAAAACCTTGATCTTTTCTACCCCCGCTAATTTCACCCATTTTCCACTTTTTTGAAATACCAACTTCTGTCCTGGAAGTCCTTGGTTTCATTGTGTTTTATACTTCTCCCTCCCCCCCCCCCCCCCCTTCCCACGCCTCCTCCCCCCAAGCCCTCTCCCTTCCACACATCTCCCTGCTCTCAAATGTTGTGTTTGTGTGCTTCCCCTTCTCTCCCCATCTTGTCTTCCGCTCCCTCTTTTTATATATTTTGTTTGTCTGGTTGATTTGTTTGTGAAGTAAATGTTAGCTCTTTCACGAGCCTCGATTCAGTATACAAAAAAAAGAGAATGTTTCTGACTTTGATCAAATGTAAAATAAACGATCAAAATAAGCGCAATGAATGGCACCAGGAAAATTGCGCAGATGTCGTTTTGTTCTTTCAATCCGCAAATTGTTCCTACTTGATCCGCTAATTTGCCTAAATTCATTGGACTTGTATGTATAAAAAAAATTCTATAATTTAAATGAATGATGCATTATATATTAATTAATTAAGCGACTTGTTTCCCTCGGAACGTCATAATTCAACAAGGACGAGGAAACCTACCATGGCTGATGTCAAACACTTTTTCGTGCCCTTACAATGACTAATGGAGATGCCTGCACAGATATTCCATGTTGGACAAGACCAGAGGCATCCCGATGTGTGATCTTCATCATGGAGGAAGCTCTCTGAGGCAGCAGAATGGAGCAGTGCCATCATGGGATGAAGCGCACGTTGTATCAGGATGCCACGGGCGACTCCGATTCTCGACAGCGGCCCTGCTCTACTGTCACGCAATGGGACCCTGATGCCGTGACCCTGAGGTTAATTGGAAAAATTATCTCATCAGACTGCAAACAGCCAGCAGGCAGGCAAATCTCGCATTGTCTTTGTTTGCCCCTGTGCTTCCTCAAAATTCCATCTCGCATTCCCGAGCCTTCCCCTCAATCCTTCCACATGTTCTTTCCACCGCACATTCTTGGGTGCTTTTACTGTCCGACTCGTAAATCTTTCTTGAGGTCCCTCCGTTTTTCTCACCATCTTCCTGAATTTGAATTGTTTGCTTGTTTTGTTGTGTCCTCGAGGTATCAGTCCAGAAGTTATTTGGTTGCGAAAGTCTAGTGTAATTTTTCACAATGTCGAGTCAGATGAATGTTTGCGCATCCCACTTTAACAACAGTTTTGCCAGATAGCAGAATGTTAAGGAGCAATGGAGGTCCGTCTCCGGGGCATTGTTTTTCGGCTTTTGAGATGTACTTGGAGCGCAAAAGAAGCAACACAATTGAATATGCCTAAGGCCTGTGGGGGGAAGGTATCACGGTTGCCATGGTGTAATCACCTGGTGTGGACCAGCGCAAGAAGAACTCGTGGCATCACATTGGGGATGAGCACGCAGTCACCGGTGTCCACTTGAAATGCACTGATCACTCTGATTGAATTGATTACTTCACAATCCCATCGCCCAGCTGCCCTCCCACCTGCTGTGTGCACTGCTTATTAATGTAGATAAATCCTCATAAACCCCAAAAATGCTCTCTCTCTCTCTCTCTCTCTCTCTCTCTCTCTCCCTCTCGCTCTCCTTTCATTTGCACCACTTTTCACAGAGAGCACTTCTTTCATTTGCATACACACACCAACAAGGCAACTTAGAATCTGATTGTTCTGGGGCTTTGAGGTTCCAAACAATTTGGTGTTATTGCAATTTGATAATTCATTTATTTATTTTTCAATGTGCGTTTCCATCGCAGGGAGCCTTGACCTCGTTTCTCTCTGGTATTTGTATTAGTTAAGTAGTACAAGTCCCAAAACATAGTTGTGTTAAGCATGCCCGCCCAGTACATCTTACCCGCCCAGGACATATCTTTTGTGCCAAATAATTGAATCATGATGTCGGTGCAATCAATACGTCGTTCCTTTTGACAAGTGAAATATTTTAAATGAGTTCTCCAATCTGGCAGCATGAATAAAAATGTATTATTTAAAACTAGCAACGGAACCCGCCCTACGGGTGGGGCTTCAATTGGGAGGCCCAAATGAAAAGGTAAAATATCAGAAATTGAAGGCTTTTTTTATTTTAAACGATTTATATGAACATCCGTGAAATCATATCACACGCAAATCATTAAAATCTAAACAGCATTTGTGGAATTTCAATAAAAGCCACATCACTGTTCATATCGGTAAATATTATTCCATCATGTTTGTAAAAACTGGAAAATTGGAAACATTGGAAATTGGGAAAATTGTAAAATTGGAAAAAAAATTGGAAAAACAATATAGTCTATTTTACTCCAGGCGGTCCCAGGATTACCCACTCAAAATTTCGTTGCGATTGGTTCAGCCGTTTTTTCGGTACCTGGGAACAGACAGACAGACATTTGGTTAATTATAGTAAGATGGTGTAATGGATAGAGATTCAAAAGAACAGGCAAGAAAGTAGAACACCACTCGATAGTGCGTATACCTCCGCCAGGCGTTTTGTATCCCACTGATAGGCCGGATTTGGATTCGGACCTTAACCAAAATCGAACCGGCTTGTTGTTGTCACCTACCCAAGTCATACACCAATTTTCATCCAAATTTGTCTCTAACTTTTTGAGATATGCTTAAAATCATTTTGAGCCCTATTTCTCAATGGTGAAGAATAAGCTTAAAAATAAAAAAATTCTCGTATCCGGATCCAGATCTTCCCAAAATCGAATCAATTCATCCTTGTCACACACCCAACCCGTACACCAAGTTTTGTTCACATCCGTCCAGAAGTTTTTGAGATAGCCTGCTCACAGGCAGACAAACAGGGATGAAAGCATAACCTCCTTTGGTAGTGAAGGTAAACATGTACGTCAAACTCATCATACACAGTAGAACAGGCCACAGAATAATCTGGAAGTGGCACGGGTGGCGTTTTTAATTTGCTCCAATCAGGTGAGCACAACAAAGCCAAGTGAGTAGGTTTGACTGGCCAGACCAATTTCGTTAGCACCGACAGTGGCCTGCAAAAGTACTCACCCCCTACCAATAATACCACATTTAGATGAATTGCAAACTATGTAAAACTATTTTCTAAATTTACTTTTTTATTCAGAACTGTAGAGATCAAACTAAACACTGTTATAGGTGAAGGAGGTTACATGTTAGGAATACCTGCAAAAACATATACAAATCAAAATTCACTGGTCGTAAAGGTATTCGGCCCCTTAGGTCAGTACTCGGTGGAAGCACCTTTTGCAGCAATGACTGCTCCGAGTATTTTTGGGTAGATATCTACCAGGTTTTTGTGTAGGTCTTTCCCTGATTTTTGGGTAGGTCTTTACCAGGTTTTTGGGTAGGTCTTTACCAGGTTTTTGTGCAGGTCTTTACCAGGTTTTGGGTAGGTCTTTACCAGGATTTTGTGCAGGTCTTTACCAGGTTTTGGGTAGGTCTTTACCAGGTTTTTGGGTAGGTCTTTACCAGGTTTTTGTGCAGGTCTTTACCAGGTTTTGGGTAGGTCTTTACCAGGATTTTGTGTCGGTCTTTACCAGGTTTTTGTGTAGGTCTTTACCAGGTTTATGGGTAGGTCTCCACCAGCTTTGCACAGTATGATGGTGAAATCTTTGCCCATTCTTCACAGGAAAATTGCTCTAGTTACCTTCGCAAAAGCGGAAGGTTATGTTTTGATCGCTGTGTATTTATTTGTATGTCTGTGTGTGTGTATGTTAATCGCATAACTCAAAAAGTATTCAACCGAATTGCATGAAATTTGGTGGGATGATTGGTTATTATACGGGACACATTTGATTAGATTTTGGGAAACAGATTTGCTCAAATTCTGACTATTTTTAACTCGATCGTATTTCACTCAAAGTTATGAGCGACTGAAGAAGAAGATGTCCATCCAGGACGTCATCACTATAACGCGATCTCCCGCGATCATTTCAACCTCAAAAAAAATTATAATTGCAGATTTGTCAAGAGATGAGGCATATTAACAAACGAATGAAACAGATTTGCTCAAATTCTGACTATTTTTAACTCGATCGTATTTCACTCAAAGTTATGAGCGACTGAAGAAGAGGATGTCCATCCAAGACGTCATCACTATAACGCGATCTCCCGCAATCATTTCAACCTCAAATGAAATTCAAATTGCAGATTTGTCAATCGGGGAGGCATATTAACAGACGAATGAAACAGATTTGCTCAAATTCTGATTTTTAAAAATCGATCGCATTTCACATAAAGTTTCACATCGCATACACTCCCATGCCAAGTACAGAACAGTAGCTGCGGCGAAGGTATGCGCTCTACCGAGTGCCCGGATTCTAGTTTTTTATTTATTTGTTTGTACATAAAATCGAGGATCGTGAAAGAGCTAACATTAATCACACAAAAAGTCAAACCGACACATACAACACAAAATAAGGAGAGTGGTAGACAAGATGGGGAGAGAGGGGGAAGGACACAAACACAACATTTGAGAGCAGGGACATCGAGAGAAATGTGGGAGGGAGAAGGCTTGGGGGGAGGTGGGAGAGGTATAAAACATATGAACACTACAAGGACTTCCAGGAAAGAAGTTGGAATTTCAAAAAAAGTGTATCTGGGGTGAATTAGCGTGGGTAGAAAAGATCAAGGTTTTGGATGGGGGAAGATAAGAGATGGTGGTGAACAGCTGTTTTAAAGACCTGGAGGGAGGAGTGGGATTGAAGGGAGTGTGGGAGTTTGTTCCAGAGGCGGGAGAAAAGAGGAATGAAAGAGTGAAGGTGAGCAGAGAGCCTAGATTTTGGCAGTTTAACCATAAGAGGGTTGCTGGCAGATCTTGTGCGACCTGTAGGAATATTAGGGGGACAGAGCACAGAGAGAGCTGGGGGGAGCAAGGCCGGAGAGGAGTCGGTAGAAGACAGAAAGACCACCAACCTGTTTGCGGTGAGTGAGTGAAAGGCCCTCGGACTTAGCTTCATCGCAGGAGATTCCAATGATTCTGAAAGCTTTGGTTTCAACAGCGTGAAGCCAAGCTAGGTGTGAGGCAGGAGCACCGGCCCAGAGGGGGGAACAGTATTCCATTGAGCTGCGGATGAAAGCCTTGTATATGGTGAGGAGCTCAGGTGTGCCAAGGAAGGACTTCGCACGATGGAGGGTGCCCAGTCGGCGACTGGCTTTGGAGGCCAGCTTGGAAATGTTGTTTTCCCAAGAAAGATCATGGCAGATAGTGAGACCCAAAAGATTGAGCGACAGAACTTCTTGGAGAGGATTGTTGAGAAAGTAGATGGGACGGTTTTCCAGTCCGTCTTTTCGGAGAGACATAGTCATATGTGGTGATTTCAACTGTCACCATGCCAGTTGGCTGGGGGTGGGTACCTCTCTCACCAGCCATGGCTCTTCAGCAAAGGACTTCTGTGACTCACTGGGACTGACACAATCTGTCAATTTCCCAACCCGGGTCTCAGTCAACAGAGAATCTTCTCTTCTGGACTTGGTTATGACTAACTTCCCTGAAAATGTCTGCTGCTTTTCTTCTGCTTCAATCGGCTCTTCTGATCATGTGCTTGTAAAAGTGGACATCTCTCTGACCATTTTCAGAGAGCCTCCTCAGCGTCGACGAGTCTGGCATTTCACTCAGGCCAACTGGCACGGTCTTCAAGCAGCCATCAATCATCTGGACTGGTCTCCCATCTCTACTGCCTCTGACATCAACTCATCCTGGGAATTCTTCCAAAGTAAATTGCTCTCTCTCATGCACAGATTTATCCCTTCTCGTCTTCAGTTGTCATACCCTTCCTCCCGTCCATGGTACACGGAATCTTGTGGTGAGGCTATTGCCCAGAAACAACTTGCTTTCGTCTCCTGGAAAGCAAATCCAATGGAAAGAAATCTCATTTCCTTTCACAAAGCCCGAAACAAGTGTGTGTCCACCCTCAGGAGAGCCAGGAAACAATATCTCTCCGTCCTCAGGACCGAACTCTCTTATCTGTCTCCCTCTTCCAAATCCTGGTGGCGTCTGGTGAAATCTGTTTCTGGTGTTTGTTCCCCCTCCATTTCCTCCCTCACCTTAAATGGCCACATGGCTGACTCCGCACTTGAAAAAGCTGAATGCCTCAACTCTGTGTTTGCCTCTAAATCTTGTGTCCCAAACCCATCCCTCTCTGTACCCACCATACCCAGTCATACCCAGCTGCTCCTGGACTCTGTGTCCTTTCCTCCTGACAAGGTGGAAAAGTTTCTGTCAACCCTCGACTCTGATTCTGCAACTGGACCTGACGGCATCAGCCCACAGGTCCTAAAATCCTGTTCTTCCGCCCTTTCACTCCCTCTCTCTGTTCTCTTCTCCCTCTCTTTTGCTCAAGGTCATCTTCCATCTGCTTGGAAATCTGCCAACATCACCGCTTTGCACAAAAAAGGTGCAAAAACAGATCCCAGCAACTACAGACCAATCAGCCTTCTCCCAATTATCAGCAAAGTCATGGAATCCATCATTGCTTCAGATATGAAATCTTTCCTCTTCTCCAATGGCGTGATCTCTGATCATCAATTTGGTTTCAGACCTGGACACTCTACTCTGGACATGCTGCTTCTGCTTTCTCAACAATGGATGGAGGTCCTCAATGCCAAACAGGAAATTAGAGCAGTCTCCCTTGACATATCACGTGCCTTCGATACGGTCTGGCACCCCGCTCTGCTCACCAAACTCTCCTCTTTTGGTATCCATGGAAATCTCCACGCATGGCTGGCGGACTTCCTCTCTAGTCGTAGTCAACGTGTGGCCCTGAATGGGTTTCTCTCATCTCCTCTTCCTGTTCAGGCTGGAGTTCCCCAAGGCAGTGTTCTGGGCCCTGTGCTTTTTCTGGTCTTCATCAATGATCTCTCTGACTCTCTTGAAAATCCTCTCTATCTCTTTGCTGATGACTCTACTCTCTGTCGCTCCATTCTTCATCCCTCAGATCGGCTGTCTGCAGCCTCCTCACTCTCTGCAGACCTGGAGAAAATCACAGACTTTGCAAACAATTGGAACATGTCTTTCAATCCTGACAAATCTCACACTCTTACGATGTCTCTCCGAAAAGACCGACTGGACAACCCTCCCATCCACTTTCTGAATAATCCTCTCCAAGAAGTTCTGTCACTCAAGCTTTTGGGTCTCACTATCTGCCATGATCTTTCCTGGGAAAACCACATTTCAAATCTGGTCTCGAAAGCCAGTCGCCGACTGGGCATCCTCCGTCGTGCGAAGTCCTTCCTTGGCACACCCGAACTCCTCACCACATACAAGGCTTTCATCCGCAGCTCAATGGAATACTGCTCTCCCCTCTGGGCTGGTGCTCCTGCCTCACACCTAGCTCGTCTTCACGCTGTTGAAACCAAAGCATTCAGAATCATTGGAATCTCCCGCGATGAAGCTAACTCCAAGAGCGTCTCACTCACTCACCGCAGGCAGGTTGGTGGTCTTTCCGTCTTCTACCGACTCCTCTCTGGCCTTGCCCCCACAGCTCTCTCTGGGCTCTGTCCCGCAAATATTCCTGCAGGTCGCACAAGATCTGCCTGCAACCCTCTTATGGTTAAACTGCCAAAATCAAGACTCTCTGCTCACCTTCACTCCTTCATTCCTCTTTTCTCCCGCCTCTGGAACAAACTCCCTCACTCTCTTCAATCCCACTCCACCATCCAGGTCTTTAAAACAGCTGTTCACCACCATCTCTTATCTTCCCCCATCCAAAACCTTGATCTTTTCTACCCCCGCTAATTTCACCCCAATTCCACTTTTTTGAAATACCAACTTCTGTCCTGGAAGTCCTTGGTGTTCTTGTGTTTTATACTTCTCCCCCCCCCCCCCCCTTCCCACGCCTCCTCCCCCCGGGCCCTCTCCCTTTCACACATCTCCCTGCTCTCGGATGTTGTGTTTGTGTGCTTCCCCATCTCTCCCCATATTGTCTTCCTTTTTGTATATTTTGTTTGTCTGGTTGATTTGTTTGTGAAATAAATGTTAGCTCTTTACGAGCCTCGATTCAGTATACAAAAAAAAAAAAAACGAAAAAAAAAAACGTATGCAGCTTCGAAAATCTGTGCCGTCGCCGTCAAGATCTCGTGAGATCTCCCTGATGTTGGTTGGCGTTCTGCCATGTTTGATGGCGTTCTGCCACGTTCTGCCATGTAGTTCTGCCATGTTTGATGGCGATTGTCGATGGATTGCAATCTTCAAGTCTCGCTGTAAATGTTCATTTAGGTTTAAGTCAGGACTTTGACAGGGGCACTCAAGAACATTAATTTTCTTCTTACTCAGTCACTCCAGTGTGGCTTTAGCTTTATGCTTCGGATCATTCTCCTGCTGAAATGTGAATCTCCTACCCAGTTTCAGATTCATTGCTGACTCAAGCAGGTTTTCATTCTCAAGGATTCTCCTGTACTTTCCACCACCCTTTGGCCCTTCTATCCCTGACAAGCTTGGCTGTCCCTGCTGATGAAAAGCAGCCCCATAACATGATGCTGCCACCACCATGCTTGACAGTAGGGATGGTGTAGACTGGGTGATGTGCTGTGTTAGGCTTGTGCCAGACGAACACTTGGAATTTAGACCAAAAAGTTCATTTTTTGTCTCGTCTGACCACAACTTTTTTCTCCACATGTCTGCAGTATCATTAACATGTTTTTTTGGCAAACTCCATATGCACTTTCAGATGTGTCTTTTTCAGTAATGGCTTCTTTCTTTCCACCTGTTCATAGAGGGCAGCTTTGTGAAGGGAACGATATATTGTTGATTGATGAACACTGACCCCCAACTCGGACGTAGAGCCCTGCAGATCGTTAAAACTCATTGTTGGATTTACAGGGACATCCCGAACCAGTTTCCTGCTTGCCCGGCTGATGAGTTTGGATGGGCGACCTGATCTGGGTCGAGTCTGGGTGGTATGATATGATTTATTTTTTTAACGTGTGGTCCCATAAACTTCTTAATTATGTGGTGTTGAGGTATTTTTAATTACGTAGTGGTGAGGTGTTTTTATTTACGTGGTGGTGAGGTGTTTTTAATTACGTGGTGGTGTGGTGTTTTTATTTACGTGGTGGTGATGTGTTTTTAATTACGTGTGGTGAGGTATTTTTAATTACATAGTGAGGTGTTTTTATTTACGTGGTGGTGTGGTGTTTTTAATTACGTGGTGGTGAGGCGTTTTTATTTACGTGGTGGTGATGTGTTTTTATTTACGTGGTGGTGATGTGTTTTTAATTATGTGGTGGTGTGGTGTTTTTAATTACGTGGTGGTGAGGTGTGTTTAATTACGTGGTGGTGATGTGTTTTTATTTATGTGGTGGTGATGTTTTTAAATACGTGGTGGTGAGGTATTTTTAATTACGTGGTGGTGATGTGTTTTTATTTACGTGGTAGTGATGTGTTTTTATTTACGTGGTGGTGATGTGTTTTTAATTACGTGGTGGAGAGGTATTTTTAATTACGTGGTGGTGATGTGTTTTTATTTATGTGGTGGTGATGTGTTTTTAAATACGTGGTGGTGAGGTATTTTTAATTACGTGGTGGTGAGGTGTTTTTATTTACGTGGTGGTGATGTGTTTTTAATTACATGGTGGTGAGGTGTTTTTAGTTACGTGGTTTTTGAGGTTTTTAAAATTACGTGGTGGTGATGTGTTTTTAATGACGTCGTGGTGAGGTATTTTTAATTACGTGGTGGTGATGTGTTTTATTTACGAAGTGGTGATGTGTTTTTAATTATGTGGTGGTGATGTGTTTTTATTTATGTGGTGGTGAGGTATTTTTAATTACGTGGTGGTGAGGTGATTTTAGTGACATAGTTTTTGAGGTATTTTTAATTACGTGGTGGTGAGGTGTTTTTAGTTACGTGGTTTTTAAGGTGTTTTAATTACGTGGTGGTGAGGTTGTCGAGGAAGTGTTGTGAGACTCAAGACTCCAATGATGTCACAGGTTTACAAAAGATCACAACTTTATTAACTGGTTGTTCACTTCATTCCAATACCAAACTAGAATCCGGGCACTCGGTAGAGCGCATACCTTCGCCGCAGCTACTGTTCTGTACTTGGCATGGGAGTGTATGCGATGTGAAACTTTATGTGAAATGCGATCGATTTTTAAAAATCAGAATTTGAGCAAATCTGTTTCATTCGTCTGTTAATATGCCTCCCCGATTGACAAATCTGCAATTTGAATTTCATTTGAGGTTGAAATGATTGCGGGAGATCGCGTTATAGTGATGACGTCTTGGATGGACATCCTCTTCTTCAGTCGCTCATAACTTTGAGTGAAATACGATCGAGTTAAAAATAGTCAGAATTTGAGCAAATCTGTTTCATTCGTTTGTTAATATGCCTCATCTCTTGACAAATCTGCAATTATAATTTTTTTTGAGGTTGAAATGATCGCGGGAGATCGCGTTATAGTGATGACGTCCTGGATGGACATCTTCTTCTTCAGTCGCTCATAACTTTGAGTGAAATACGATCGAGTTAAAAATAGTCAGAATTTGAGCAAATCTGTTTCCCAAAATCTAATCAAATGTGTCCCGTATAATAACCAATCATCCCACCAAATTTCATGCAATTCGGTTGAATACTTTTTGAGTTATGCGATTAACATACACACACACAGACATACAAATAAATACACAGCGATCAAAACATAACCTTCCGCTTTTGCGAAGGTAATAACTACCGTTTAACTCAATGGACCAGGTAACTCTATCCGCATAGTCCCTCTTTCGTGGCTGATGTCTTCTCTGCAGCGCCGTACTCGTGGTACGCGTTCATTCCGTCGGGCAGGGCTTCTGAGGATGAGTGCTCTTGAGTCAAGGAGATGTTCACTCTTTTATGGGCACCGCAGTATTAATCCTTCCTCCGCTAATCCTAATCCGTTCTCCGCAAACGTTACTCGGTCGCCTCACTGGCACCAGCTCGCTCCCCTCCTGCTGCGAGTTCCATTTACCAAACAATAGGGGGGTGCTCCAGCCTGGGGCTGTGACCAGGTGGACAAGAGATTACCATGTTCGTGCACATTCCTGACATTCATTTACGAAATCGTCTATCTGCTTCGTTACCAGTCCCAATCAATGAGTTACCAGTCCCAATCAATGAGTTACATTTCCACAATTCCCTCATCTTTTTGTTTTTGTTTATATTAACCATTAATGTAAACATCAATATAAGTAAACAATCAATCACTGCAAGTAAACATCAATACAAGTATAAGTAAATAATCAATCACTGCAAGTAAACATCAATACAAGTATAAGTAAATAATCAATATC
This sequence comes from Myxine glutinosa, assembly GCF_964187855.1. NCBI lineage: Eukaryota > Metazoa > Chordata > Myxini > Myxiniformes > Myxinidae > Myxine > Myxine glutinosa. Next base: position 179,708,936 of record NC_136266.1, on the reverse strand, counting down.
TACAAGTAAATATCAATACAAGTATTCAAACCATAACTTTGGTAATCAAATTCCCTTAGGCATACACCGTCATCCTGCAAGAATCACAAAACATTTCGTTGGTCATTGACTCCTTCCATATTGTTCAATCTATTGCATTTGCATCACAAATATCTTTTCAAAACAACACTTCACCATCACCAAGATACAACAATTTCACTTCATTTTCAAGTTTTGTAAAGCATCTGCACCATCTGGCAAAAACGTTTGCCTCCACACAAATGTTGACTTTGTTTGAAAGGAAGGGCTGATCACTTGTGTTTGAATCCAGGTATGAAACATTTTCTCCTAATGTCTTCATAGCACCTGCACTACTTCGTGTAGGATTTCGCTGTTGTGGTAACATTGCGGAGTCATAGACTGACCCTGCTCTCCATGTAGCATTCTTGCCACTTTTTGCTGTAAACCAGAGTAATTCCTGAACAAGGCCTTCACCCAGTTGTAGTCGACTTGCCTCCTCCCTCATTGTGAGTGGGCAGCAAGTATTGGTGTGACGTTGATTGGCCAGCAAGATGTGGAACAGGGATGCTGGATGCATCCACAATGATGTTGGGACCATGGTGTTCAGGTCATCCATGGTCCATACCAGGAGTGGCCCGCAGAATCGTGCACAGCTGTTGTGAAAAGGCACAGCCATTGGTTTGCAGCTCCATGCTGGCTCCCCGGAAGTTGGTGAAGAAATAACATATGTCCCCGCATTTCACAGAGGTTGCAGGTAAGGTGTCGTTGTCCTGCAACTTCTGATGTGATGAATGTTCCAAGCCTTCGAACAAGAGTAAGTGATCGCCTTTCTTTCATATGTTGCAGTGTGATCCAGGCAAATGGTCACATAAATTTCCTTGGTGAAGGTAAGCATCCATCTCCAAGTTACACGGGAGAATGTCTTCATCATTCTTTGAGAAAGAGGGTGTATGCCACGTTTAACTTCATTTTTTAGCCACAAATTTTCTTTCTCGAACTTCTTCCCAATTCCGTTAGCACCCCCTTCAAATGTGATCTCGTCTTATCCTTATGCTCAGTCACATCTGAATCTGCTTTCCACACACACTGAATCAGATAGGGTACATCTTACCATGAAATCAGCATAATCATGTATATCTTCCGACAGTTTCACATTCAACAATTTGTTGTTTTTCCTTAACACAAAAAAAGTTATATTCATTTATATGCGTCACACAAATAATATTCAATCAGGTATGTATTTCACTACTAAACTAAGAATAGCATCCACAATTGCTTTCAGGTTAATATAGTTCAAAAATTAACTCATGCAGGTATTTTAGCACTACTCTAAGAAAATAAATTGTATATGATTACAATCACAAACGGGAATATCTAATTCCCAACAACAATTTTCCCAAACCAACAAATTAAGCATAATGTATTATTACCATAATTCCTCTCCACTTTTTCTTTTCCCTTTTTTTTTTTTTTTCCTAACAGTGTGTCACTCGCGGTGATATGAGTTCACTGATATTGTAATTGACACAACTCATAACATTGTCGTTATGCCATTATCTTAATTCTACTGTATTCATTTGCAACATCACTTGATTTAATCTTTTAATCTCAGTATTTATGTCGCCATAAAAGTCTTCCTTTTCTGGTTCCACATTTCTTTCCTCATTTGTCACTTCATGCGTTATCATCGTGTTGTTGGTTACCTTATTCAAACACACCGTCACTAAGGCTTTCAAGCAAGCCACCACTAAAACAATTGCCAATATAACTACTAAACCAACAAACAAATATTGGAGTATCTTAGCTACCACCCCTCCAAATGTGTTTCCCAACCATGCAAAGGCACCCCCTTTTATATAATCGTGGTATCTTGCTCCCTCTTGTCCCACCTGTAGCCATCTGTAAAACATGTGAGCTACCCCTTGTATATGTTCATACCTATAACATAATTATATGTCAATGACATTCAACATTGTATACCAAACTAACAAGCTTCCTAAAAGGTAAATAAAGAAAATCCCTTAATATGTAACATAAATCAGATTATTTGTCTTACCCTGATCCCCCTATCTCCCGGGGTCGAACTAAATCCCCTAATCATGAGTGTAGTTGTGATACATTATCCCTCATGTTGCGCTAATATCAGTAGATAATGGTATGTCATGTAGGCAAATAAATGTCACTATCTTCCCTAATTCAAGTAGGAATATTAAATGTTGAAATTGTAATGTTTATCAATGCAAGGGGTGTTAAAATGTAATTCAAATGAATGTATATCACGACTATCATTTATCCGCCACTGAATGTTCTGCTGGGCTGCTAGGTGCAGCCTCATTTTCTGTGGGATCGTCCACCTTAGCCCCATGTGCTTGCTTGCAATGAGAGGCATGAATCCAACTTTCTATTTTGGGTCCATATTTACCTTCGCAAAAGCGGAAGGTTATGTTTTGATCGCTGTGTATTTATTTGTATGTCTGTGTGTGTGTGTGTGTGTATGTTATTCGCATAACTCAAAAAGTATTCAACCGAATTGCATGAAATTTGGTGGGATGATTGGTTATTATACGGGACACATTTGATTAGATTTTGGGAGCAATCGGGTCAAAGGTCAAGGTCAAGGTCACGAAAAGGTCAAAATCGTATTTTTACCATAGCGCGGTCAATTTTTATCCAATTGGCATGCAACTAATGCCAAAATGTTCAGAATTCAATGCCCGATCTTGTGATATACGACATGACCCAGTGAAGACATTACCCTTGTTAGCGGTTGGGGGTCAAAGGTCAGGGGGGTCACGACCTTGCAAAATGTGCGTTTTTTGTCATAACTCGGTCAATTCTTATCCGATTTGCATGAAATCAGCACCAAACTGTTCACTGTTCTGTTCCCTACACTCCCATGCCAAGTACAGAACAGTAGCTGCGGCGAAGGTATGCGCTCTACCGAGTGCCCGTTCTAGTTGTTTCTATTCTTATCAATCTCCTATGGTTTATCAATTCGTTCCAAGATACCGCAACCAAAGGTTTTAACCAAGGCTCTACCAAACTATTTCCAATGTGAACAAAAAATGCCAGTGAAACAATGATTCGAGGAATTAACTTCAAGGGGTCAATAAATTTATTCTATAACCAGATCTAATTTTCCCATCCAATAGTTTGCCTTGCCACATGTCATATTATAACACTTTAATAAACCTTCGAAAAATGTTTCCCATCTCAACAAATTTCCTTTTTTACAAATAGCCATGTGTAACTTACGTATTTAACTACAATTTCCTCTCAATTTGTTTGGCCTAACTGGCCGCAAAAGTGGCTGCCAGCATGCAGTACCGTTTTTTATCTACCAAGGAAGTGCTCGTCCACACAAGACCTCTACCAAAATGTTGTTTGTAAAAACAAATCTGGGATTTCTGATTACATGGATGCACACTCTCAGGACATTTTCAGGCTGCTGTTAACAATCCACTACGATAAATTAATTCCTTTACCCACAATCAAATAATTAGTACAAATTGAGGATATTATCCCTATCACATTTTTTTATAGATTCATTATGTTGGATCTAATTTTTTCCAATAATTTTCCACTGCTGTAAGGAAGAACAATAGCTCTCATAAGTCTTAGTAATATCGTACTTAATTTACCCAGCATCGAATAATTTATTTACTATCCTTTCTCATCTGTTAACCAGTGACTTTGTTTGAACTCCAGAACTGAAAACTCACAATAGTTCAAACCAGCAAAATTTTCTTTACTATTTTCCCATATCATCTATGCCTAAAACACATCCATACATACAGCACAATTTATATGCTGATAAAATTCAAGTTTATATATATATAAATCCATGAGCAGAGTACTCTGGGAAGTCAGTGTAAGACCTCTCCAAAATTTGGCTAATTTTGTACTCCCACATTTTTATGAAGCTCATATCCATAAATAGCTTTGATTCTCATATAAATTCGATCACAATGGAATCCCAAGATTACTCCAAATTTTTACTATTAATGAATAGCTGCTCATAACTCAGCAAATCAAATCTTTATTCTCTATCTCCCTTGACAAAAGTGATAATTTTCATAATCAAATTATATTTCTATTTTTTTATTTTTTTTATTTTTTTTCATTTTACGAATTCTCTCGATATGCGATCCCATCCCCATGGAACTATCTATTTTCAGACAAGGCACACTGTCGGTGTCAACAATCTTGTAAGATTGATACACAAAAACACTAACATTGACACACAAAATACCCACACACACATGCATTATGCGTATTTGTTTGCGTTGGAACCCTTATTTACAGATCCGGATGGGTGTCAACTTTATTTCAATTTCTCAAAATTTGTCCTTCAATTTTATAAGCGCTAATACACAAATGGACCAAAAAGTTTATTCTTAGAAAACCCCTATGATGTCACATTGACATTACCCTTTAAGTTCCCATAATAATTTATCCAAATTTGACTACCCACCCATTTGTATGTCAGTCGACCACTGACCTATCAATCGTGCGGAACAATAGTCCGAAATTCCCACCTGATCATCATGTGACTCTTGTCACTTGGTTTGCCAAAAAATTGCAAAGCAATTGTTCCAAACTTTGTAAATTTAAAATGTTGTGCCCAACATAAAAGATCCAATTTCGGCATTTGATCAATTAATTATCAATTTGCTTACAAGCAAAAGAAAAAATGAATAATTCTTGCTCCGAAAACTTTTCAGACACAAGAATCATCGACAGTTATTCATGTTTGTCCAGTAATCGAATTTGTTGAGGCCAATCATCATTTGGGATTTGTCGCAATGAAGGCCTAATCGTTGTCTGAGGTATCGGTCAGCACTGGTACCCTTGATCTTGGTTTACCCTATGAACTTGTCTTCCTTTTGGTATATGGACATCCTCTTTTCCAATGTCCCATCCGTCCACACTTGAAACACCGGTTTCTGTCGTTGCCTGGTCTGTGCACCTGTGCACTTGTATTGCTGGGCTGCATCTCTACATCCCTGAGTTGCCACTGCAATCTCTCGTTATCTCCTGAAACACGGAAAAATTCTCTGTACCGTCCTTTTTGGGGAGACAACTGGAAATCAGATGGGACAACTGTCACTTTCATTCCTAATTTCGAGGGCAGTTGTGCATTTGTCTCCTCCACTGTATCCTGTATCCTTTTTATTTTAAGTTCTAGATCCGTTATCCGTTCTTGCTGTTCCCGTTGTCTGGATTCACCATCCCAAAGATGGAATGCAAGCCAGTCTACCGTTAGATTCTGTCTCTTCCTGGCTTTCAATCTTTGTTCCAATCTTTCCAATCGACTTCGCTCAAATGTACCATCTCTTGGAAACTCCTCATCATGTCCCTTTGTCCACAAATACCAATTCTCGACCTGCCTTATAGCTTCGGCACCATAACGGTCGTACATATGATGTGTACAAGTACCTTTTTGTGGAATCTCTGGTTGTCCTTGTGTATTCTTGCAGGCTCCATTTCCCATTCTGCCTTTTATCAAAGTAGCGTTGGATGTGTTGTAGTTTGTTCCTCTAAAGTCTAAAGCTTCACTCGTACCTCCAGGAAGGATCTCTCCACCTGTTCAAACGGTGATTTCCAGAGAATCTCTCTCACCTGTGGCTTTTGCACAATCCAATCTCACAGATCAGTATTTGCAGATGAGCCAGAGGGTCAGTATGAAATGGGTGAATCCTCAGGTGTCCGCTCTGTTGAAGGGGAAATCACACAATGGTAACCGCACATATATATCTATATATAAACTCACCACCTTGCTCAATTTTCCAAGGTTGTCTTCACATTGATAATATCTCACAAAGATATCAAAGCTTCTTTCTTGAGACCGCATTTTCATCAATCAAACAATCAATATATTCAATTCAATTTATTCAGTTCAATTTATTCAGTTAAATTTATTCAATTAAATTTATTCAGTTCAATTCAATTATTCAATTTCAATTAATTTATCAATATTCATCAATAAATCAAATTAATCATTTTGGATGACTCCTTGCATAAGCCCTTTCCCCAATGATGTCAGGACAGGTCCATCTATTGACTGAGATCAAAGCTCATCGGTCGTCACCTCTGGTTCATACCTCATGTCAATTGACGAATCACTGTTCTGTCCTAGGGTCATATCTGACCTATTTTTCCATTTTGCCTGGTCTTCACAAATTTTCTTTGCAACCACTAAAGGCAACTGATCCTTCATTCGTGAGATCGCCAAAATGGATGGCAGATATTAAAGTTCTTTGGGAAAAATATCTCATCATTTTTCTTTTAATAGTACCCAAATCTCTTGGCAATATAAATTTCGTAAAACTCCTGAAATAAGACTGTAAAATTCCTTCAATCATGCTAAATTTTGAAACTCCATCGCTTGTAACACCCAATTTATCCCATAGGGCTTGAAAGTTCTTTCCCAAGTTCATGCAATCATTCTGCATTTGAACCCTATGATATCATTCATAATAATCATCATGATTTTATAGTCATGGTCCTATCATAATCATCTATTTAAAACGAACATTTCCTTTATCACCACAGCTATGTGGTATAATCAACAATAGAATAAAACTGTACATAGCAACAGGCTACCTCATGGCCACTTAGTATACCTATTGACAATAAGTCATAACAATATCGAATAATCATTGAACAATTAAAAAATCGCTTACACAGCCATTACACAGCGCTTTTAATGGCGCATGCCATAGGAACTCAACGCAATTTCGACTCGGCCAGAAAAACGAGCAAATTTTGCAGGATGTTAACTGGAATTAGCCGTGAAAATATATACAAAATACACAAAAATACACACCCACAAAAATAAACAACAAAACCCAAACAAACCCAAGGTCGACCATCTTACACAGTAAATTACATCATTTCAGCATCGTATTGATTGCTGAAATATTCCAGGGTTTATACACACCTTAAAAGAGGTATGCTTTGTGGTGTTGCCCCCTCCCACGTTTATTCCAGGGTTTATACACACCTTAAAAGAGGTATGCGTGGTGTTGCCCCCTCCCACTTTTAATTACTCATTAAATTACTCATTAAATTACTCATTAAATTACTCATTAAATTACTCATTAAATTACTCATTAAATTACTCATTAAATTACTCATTAAATTACTCATTAAATTAACTTACATAGTTTCAGCATTGTATTGATTGCTGAAATATTCCAGGGTTTATACACACCTTAAAAGAGGTATGCTTTGTGGTGTTGCCCCCTCCCACGTTTATTCCAGGGTTTATACACACCTTAAAAGAGGTATGCGTGGTGTTGCCCCCTCCCACTTTTAATTAAATTACATCGTTTCAATTAAAAACATCGCTTCTACTGCTCCAGCCGCAGCATTCGTCACTTTGTCTGCTCATCCACATGACCAAAACGAAATAAAGGGAGCTCAACCATTACACAGCGCTTTTAATGGCGCATGCCATAGGAACTCAACGCAATTTCGACTCGGCCAGAAAACGAGCAAATTTTGCAGGATGTTAACTGGAATTAGTCGTGAAAATATATCCAAAATACACAAAAATACACACCCACACAAATAAACAACATTTATTCCGTTCAACAGAACAAACATTTCCTATATCATGACATGCATGTCTTCAAAATACATCGTTTCAATTAAAAACATCGCTTCTACTGCTCCAGCCGCAGCATTCGTCACTTTGTCTGCTCATCCGCATGACCAAAACGAAATAAAGGGAGCTCAACCATTACACAGCACTTTTAATGGCGCATGCCATAGGAACTCAACGCAATTTCGACTCGGCCAGAAAACGAGCAAATTTTGCAGGATGTTAACTGGAATTAGTCGTGAAAATATATCCAAAATACACAAAAATACACACCCACACAAATAAACAACATTTATTCCGTTCAACAGAACAAACATTTCCTATATCATGACATGCATGTCTTCAAAATTATATGACCAAGAGAAAAAGTAAAACTAATTAAAACTGCGGGCAGTGATGATCCGGGGACCATACCGCTCCATCCTGATTGGACGGGTGCGTGCTAGAGTCGTTAACCACGACAGTCCAGATCCGATTGTTCAAAATTTCAACTCAATCGATCGAAAAATGAACGCAGGGATGCATTTTAAAGGTGCAGTGGCACTAACTGAGTTGCCACGAATATGGCCACGAAATTGCCAATATGGCCATCACAAAATATTTTCCTTAATCAATTGGCTCATAGCATAACCAATCTGCAAGTATTTCATCCGAAGATGTATCTCTGAGGAATTTTAATTAAATAAGTCATTTATAAATCAATGAGTTAATTTATTAAATGATTAATCAATAAATCAAAATTTTCCTTGACAGCCACATCACTTGGTCAGTGTCATGTCCAAATATCAGCTTCCGTACTCAAAAGGTGCCTGAGTTAATGTAATGTAATTACTGTAATAAGATTACTGCAATTACTGTAATGATTACTGTAATTACTGTAATTACCGGAACTGTAATTACTGTAATTACCTCAGGTAATTACTGTAATGTAATTACTGTAATGTAATAAGAAATGTAATTAATTAAATAAGTACTTCATTAATCGCTAATAATTAAATAACTCGTGAATTCTTATCCGATTTACTTAACATTTGAGTGTCCCCAAAACGTTGGAGCAAAACGTTGCAACAACGAAAGTGAAACGTTGTAGCGACGTTGTGGAAACGTCTGCAAAACCCAACATTTGAATGTTCCCAAAACGTTGGAGCAAAACGTTGCAACAACGAAAGTGAAACGTTGTAGCGACGTTGTGGAAACGTCAGCAAAACCCAACATTTGAATGTTCCCAAAACGTTGGAGCAAAATGTTGCAACAACGAAAGTGAAACGTTGTGGCGACGTTGTGGAAACATCAGTAAAACCCAACATTTGAATGTTTCCAAAACGTTTATTCTTTCTTTCTGTCTCTCTTTCTGTCTCTCTGTCTGTTTGTCTCTCTCTGTCTATCTGTCTGCCTCTATGTCTCTCTCTCTGTCTATCTCTCTCTCTGTCTGTCTGACTCTCTGTCTGTCTCTCTCTGTCTGTCTGAATATCATCTTTATCTCTGTCTGTCTGTCTCTATGTCTCTCTCTCTGTCTATCTCTCTCTCTGTCTGTCTGACTCTCTGTCTGTCTCTCTCTGTCTGTCTGAATATCATCTTTATCTCTGTCTGTCTCTCTCTATGTCTCTCTCTCTCTCTGTCTATCTGTCTGTCTGTCTCTCTGTTTATCTCTCTCTCTCTGTCTCTCTCTATGTCTCTCTCTCTCTGTCTGTCTGAATATCATCTTTATCTCTGTCTGTCTCTCTCTATGTCTTTCTCTCTCTGTCTGTCTGAATATCATCTTTATCTCTGTCTGTCTCTATGTCTCTCTCTCTCTTTCTTTCTGTCTCTCTTTCTGTCTCTCTGTCTGCCTGAATATCATCTTTATCTCTGTCTGCCTCTATGTCTCTCTCTCTCTTTCTTTCTGTCTCTCTCTGTCTGTCTATCTCTCTGTCTGTCTATGTCTCTCTCTGTCTGTCTCTCTCTGTCTCTCTCTGTCTGTCTGTCTCTATCTGTCTATCTCTCTCTCTGTCTGTCTATCTCTCTCTGTGTCTGTGGTTCTCTCTGTCTGTCTATCTCTCTCTCTGTCTGTCTATCTCTCTCTCTGTGTCTGTGGTTCTCTCTGTCTGTCTCTCTCTCTCTCTCTCTCTCTCTCTCTCTCTCTCTCTGTCTCTCTCTGTCTGTCTCTCTCTCTGTGTTATCTCTCTCTCATTAAGCGTGAAGAATGTCTCAAAAGCTTAGTGATGGACCTGGACAAAATTTGATACAGATTTTGGTGTTTAACCAGGATAAATTTGGAACAGCCCTTAAACTAACACCAAGCAGATCAATTTTTTATATTTTGAAGCTTAATCGCAGATAAATCTTTCACCTTTCAATAAAAATATATGTACCAACCAAATCTGCGACCACGGAAGAAGAGAAAACACAAAAACAACACCACTGCACCAACAAGTTCAATTTAGGTTGAGCTTGAGGGTTCACACAAACGCTTTGCTTCTCGCAAAGCGTCCGCCAATGGGAACGAGAGACAGGTAGCCGGAATGGAAATGAGGGACAATGAGGGACAGTGAGGGAGTGTCGGTATGCAATTTTCATCCAATTTGAATGAGAGAGAAAAAATATCTGTATTCCAAGTGCTACACAAATGTACCGGCCTTACAAGACTTGGGAGCAGATCGTCTCATGGTGCACTCATGGCACGATGTTGCTCCAAGTACATGGTAAGGCTTCTAATAACCAGCGTCGAACTGGCGCATTTATTTACACAGCGCAAAAATACGTTAAACTCCTCGGATTATCGTTATGTTACCTATATCGCGGCATGTTACCTATATCGCGGGATGTTACCTATATCGCGGGAAGTTACCTATATCGCGGGAAGTTACCTATATCGCGGGAAGCCCCACACACACATCCTCCACCATGTTCAGAATTAAACACAGGTTCGTATTTCATAATGGACCATCCCCAAGACGCCATGCTTACCTTGGCGAAGTCCACTCGAAATCCCAGCGGTGCCTCCAGATTGTCGAGGAAGTGTTGTGAGACTCAAGACTCCAATGATGTCACAGGTTTACAAAAGATCACAACTTTATTAACTGGTTGTTCACTTCATTCCAATACCAAATAACTACCGTTTAACTCAATGGACCAGGTAACTCTATCCGCATAGTCCCTCTTTCGTGGCTGATGTCTTCTCTGCAGCGCCGTACTCGTGGTACGCGTTCATTCCGTCGGGCAGGGCTTCTGAGGATGAGTGCTCTTGAGTCAAGGAGATGTTCACTCTTTTATGGGCACCGCAGTATTAATCCTTCCTCCGCTAATCCTAATCCGTTCTCCGCAAACGTTACTCGGTCGCCTCACTGGCACCAGCTCGCTCCCCTCCTGCTGCGAGTTCCATTTACCAAACAATAGGGGGGTGCTCCAGCCTGGGGCTGTGACCAGGTGGACAAGAGCTTACCATGTTCGTGCACATTCCTGACATTCATTTACGAAATCGTCTATCTGCTTCGTTACCAGTCCCAATCAATGAGTTACCAGTCCCAATCAATGAGTTACATTTCCACAAGGTGTTATTATTTACGTGGTGATGAGGTGTTTTTAATTACGTGGTGGTGAGGTATTTTTAATTACGTGGTGGTGAGGTGTTTTTAATTACGTGGTGAGGTGTTATTATTTACGTAGTGGTGATGTGTTTTTAATTACGTGGTGGTGAGGTTTTTTAATTCCGTGGTGAGGTGTTATTATTTACGAAGTGGTGATGTGTTTTTAATTACGTGGTGGTGAGGTGTTATTATTTACGTAGTGGTGATGTGTTTTGAATTATGTGGTGGTGAGGTATTTTTAATTATGTGGTGGTGAGGTGTTTCTAATTACGTGGTGGTGAGGTATTTTTAATTACGTGGTGGTGAGGTGTTTTTAATTACGTGGTGGTGAGTTATACCCCATGTAAAGTTTTGACTTTTTCAACATACAGCTATTTGATCTTCATTTCAACAATATTGATAGATAAAGGTGATATAATATAACAAATATCATGAAACATTTACATTTTGTAGTCTATTGTATAATTTAAATAAACATAAATGCAAATTTCGCATGTGGAAAAAGTAAGTACACCCCTACATTTATCACTCCTTCAAATACCTAAAATTAGAATCAGGTGCACCAGCTCAGGTGCAAATGATTAGAACATCGTTAGACAGGATCTTGGAGGAACCTGTCTTATTTAAACCTCAAACATTTCGTTTGGTTTGCTCTTTGTTGTTGAAGTGTGCGGCCTCACCATGCCTAGATCAAAAGAGCTCTCTGAGGCCTTCAGAAAGAAGGTTATAGATGCCCACGAGTCTGGGAAAGGATTTAAAAAGATCGACAAACAATTTGAAATCAATCATTCGACTGTCCGAAAGATCATCTACGAGTGGAGAAGATCCAAAACAACTGCCAACTTGATCAGGCCAGGCCGCCCCAGCAAGTTCAACCGGAGAGCAGACAGCAAGATGCTGAAAGAAGTCTCGAAGAACCTCAGAATGTCATCACGGGACCTACAAGTAGCTCTTGCCACTGTTGATGTCAAAGTGCACGAGTCTACCATTGGAAAGAGGCTGCACAAATTTGATCGACATGGGAGGTGTGCCAGGAGGAAACCTTTGCTGTCCAGAAAGAACATCAGGGCAAGACTAAAGTTTGCCAATGAACACCAAGGCAAAGACCAGCACTTCTGGAAC
>NC_136266.1:179596639-179691639 GCF_964187855.1 Myxine glutinosa | reverse complement strand
TGTCAGAGTAAGTCTTATTGTAAAATGAGGAGGGCAGCGAGTGTTAACTTTAAGACAGTTTAAGGTAAGTCTGTTGTGTAAAACCACCTGCAAATCAGGCTTGGCCAGGTGTGGTCTTGTGGCACCGGGGCATTTAACACCAAGGCACACCGGAGAGCGCATTGTGTTTTTGGAGGAGCGACCATTACAAACTGTTTGGTCGGCAAGCCAAGCAAGCCATGGTGTCGAGGTTGGCTGTGGATCCTCGGAGAGGACTATTTAATGGGGCCGGTAAGTAGGGTGGGATTACAACAATAATGTAAGGAGATTATAACCATACAACAATAATGTAAGCAGATTATAACCAGACAACAATAATGTAAGCAGATTATAACCAGACAACAATAATGTAAGGAGATTATAACCATACAACAATAATGTAAGCAGATTATAACCAGACAACAATAATGTAAGCAGATTATAACCAGACAACAATAATGTAAGGAGATTATAACCAGACAACAATAATGTAAGCAGATTATAACCAGACAACAATAATGTAAGCAGATTATAACCAGACAACAATAATGTAAGCCGATTATAACCAGACAACAATAATGTAAGCAGATTATAACCAGACAACAATAATGTAAGCAGATTATAACCAGACAACAATAATGTAAGGAGATTATAACCATACAACAATAATGTAAGCAGATTATAACCAGACAACAATAATGTAAGGAGATTATAACCAGACAACAATAATGTAAGCAGATTATAACCAGACAACAATAATGTAAGGAGATTATAACCAGACAACAATAATGTAAGCAGATTATAACCAGACAACAATAATGTAAGCAGATTATAACCATACAACAATAATGTAAGCAGATTATAACCAGACAACAATAATGTAAGGAGATTATAACCATACAACATTAATGTAAGCAGATTATAACCAGACAACAATAATGTAAGGAGATTATAACCAGACAACAATAATGTAAGCAGATTATAACCAGACAACAATAATGTAAGCAGATTATAACCAGACAACAATAATGTAAGGAGATTATAACCATACAACAATAATGAAAAGTAAAAGTAAGACTTTTTATTGGTGCCTCCCCGTGGGGTGCGACGGCCTGAAAAATGGCATGCCCACAGGCATGGGCGCCCAATAACAGGGACTCGACGCATGGGATGGCACCAGACTTCAGGAGGATCTTGACCATGTCTTGATCACCCTCCGAGTTTTTTTTGTTTTTTTTTGTATACTGAATCGAGGCTCGTGAAAGAGCTGACATTTACTTCACAAACAAATCAACCAGACAAACAAAATATATAAAAAGAGGAGATTATAAAAAGAGGAAAGAGGGAGTTAGAGACGTCCCTCTCATCTCGCCTCCATCATCACCATTTCCACAGGTCCATCGCTCTGTGAACCACACTTCAATGGTGCAGGGCCAACTTGCACGACCACGCAATTGTGGTGGAGTCTCAACCGGCTCATGCCCCTCAGAAGTCCTCACCAGTCCCCATTGTCCATTGTCTGTGAATCTGGTAAACGACGCCATTCGGCGGTTAGGCTTTATTTATTTTCTATTATACATAAGTTCCGTTTTTCGTGCCTCACTTCCCCCATTTGTTGTCCTCATGCACAAGTTCTGTCTGGGTTTTCTTGTCTTGTCTATCTCTGTGTCGTGTTTCACGATAATAAACTTTTTTTATTATTATAAGAGACGTTTTCCCACCCTTTGCCTCTGGCATGTTGCACCGCCAGGTTTGGCCTCAGGTTGGAGCGATCCTTGGGGTTTGTCAATGGTAAAGAACAGATGATTGAAAGCAATGTGCATTTGGTAAGCTCGGCGATCTTCAGGGATGGCTAAATCACCTGGCGTGGTGGGTGACGTGAGTCAAGCCCGTTGTGACAGTATTCTATTTTTTTTAAAAACGAACAATCTACATTTGTGTTGCATTAACACAGAGTTGAAGTAGTAGGTGCCGAGCAGACCAGAAGGAGCCGCATGAATAAACGGAACATCTAATTTGTTTGTTCCAGGATTTTTACCATCCCGCCTCAATCTTCGCCTACATCCCTAACGCCGCTTACTAAACGTCTAAATGGCATTGGCCCTGAGATGTTATACTTCCTGTGTATTCTCTGAGAGTGGCTCATTCTGAGTGTACCGGAGAACTGCAGATGCGAAACCAATCCAAGGTCGTGAAGGTCGGGTCTTCACTGGCAGTGGCTTAAGAACCAGGAAATGTGTATCAAAGTAAGTCTCCCAAAGACATCCCAGGATAACAGACTGCGGAGTGATACAGAACGTACATGCCAGGCCTTTGTGAAAGAGCCACTCGGATCTGGCATCCCGTCGGATGACCCACCTTCCCGCTCTGACGCCATCCCTTCCCCGCCGACGACTAATTTCCCCCAAAGTCCATAATATTACCGCCGGCTAGATTGTCCTGTGAAGACGACCGTGGATAGCTCTGCAGATGCGGCTCTCCAGCGAGAGAGCCGGATAAAATGGTCTTGCTGATGACGCTTATCGCATCACGGCCATGGCCCAGAGGAAGCTGGAACTTGTTCTCGCCTTGTGGCTGGATTTATCACTTCACCATTTGTCAAGAGTAATTAACAAAATAAATTGTGAGGCATTTCAACTTCCCTGCTTAATTTCGGTCTTAAACCACTTCCAGTCCTCCGTTATCTCTTGGTAAAATGGTTTGGTGGTTGAGGAGTCCTTTTTTTATTTTTTTTACAACTTCCATTCCAAAGGGCTAAGGGAGCTCGTGCTGCCTGGCACGTAAAATTGCCGACGCAGGCGTTCCGCCACAGTAGGCTCACAATTTTGTACACTTCCTTTCCTTCAAAATGGCAAGTATGAGGTAATAATGATAATTTTGCTGCCTTCTCGCCTCTTCGAATGTTGACACTGCACCCGCCGAGAAATATTGGCTGTTCTCGCCGAACGGGCCGGCCCGTCAGTGTGAGGTCAGGAAGGCCCGCGCAGGAGTCGAGGGAGCGGAAATGTTAGGGTTCAATTTCACGACCGACATCAGATTTTTTAAAAAGGAACCCGACCGAAATCGTTAATTACCCATTAAAGACACACGGGTAATTATTTAACATTACACAACGACGCCAAATTCAAAATGTAAGTACGTATTTGGCTTCCTCGCAGCTGTAAGTGTGCACCATTGCCAATTGCGTTAGCTTAGCGGTTAAGCTACAACCTTCAGAAAAAGCTTGACCATACTCCACGAGACTAGTTATCTCTTAACACGAAATTAGTTATTACGCACAATCTAACTCCCATCGGCCCAAGCTTAGGCCTACTAGTCTTAATGTTAAACACACTCGATGTTGGCCTCACTGTGTCCCTAATTATTGCTTCAATCACCTCACATTCTTTTGTAATTAAAGTCGCAGGCCTATAATTTGCTTCTGCTTCCCTTAATCCTTTATATATTCGTACAACGTTTGTTATTCTCCAATCTACCGGTACCTCCCCTTGCTCATTGAGCTGCTCCGCACGTTTGATAGACGTGCACTATTAAACTCTTTTTCTACCTCGTGATTCAGTACTCGCGGAGCACGTCCGTGCGTGGCCCGATCACATCAGGAGCAACCAAATGAGACAGGCTCGGCTACTCCATGGAAGGAAAACCTGCTGCCATGGTTTTAGAGGGCAAAGCCATCGACCGCTTTTGAATTCGGCGTCTCTTGGTCAAGATTCAGTCCGACACGTCTTCTTCTTCTTGGATCACTGACACTTTCTGACGTCACTGTCCACGTTATAAGATCCGCAGGTCTTTGCGATGCATTATTTGTTTTGTCCCCCCCCCCAGATCCGGGTGCTTAGTTGTTGTCGAACCTTGCGCCATGATAGCTGCCTGCCCTGCTTAGTGTTATCGGACTCGCCTTTCACCTGTCCAGTTTGGGTTTGATTCCCGACCTGGCAGCTGTAGGGTCCTACCTGCATCATTGAGTGGGCCGTCCTCCAATTCCCATCTGACATCACTCCCTATTTGATGGTGACGAACCGTGTGCCACTGTGTGACGTCACACGCTGTCCAACCTTATTATCCCAGCCTTAATCAGCAGGGGGCACCTCATCTGCATCTCAACCGCGTCACGAGAAATGATGCAACCAACAGACAGCCTCGATGCATGAAAAACGACCCATCTTGTATATATGTATGTATGAGTATACTTGAGATGTCATGCGTCATCAAATCCCACTTTCCCGTCTGCACTCGAGTGGACATTAATAAAGATCCAGTGGAATATTTTAGGGATTGGTACACTCCTTACAACCAAATTAAAGGCCAAAATCCACTTTTATACACATTTTGGATATAATACAGTAATATTAGAGGAAGTTTGGCGATTTTAAGAGTCACTTGATGTGTATTGTGTCATATAGATTGCCGTAGATCTTAGATGTGTATGTGTCATTTAGATTGCCGTAGATCTAGGCATTGCCAAGTTAACAGTCCCTCCCGGTCCCGTACGGTGCCCATTCCTGCTGAGTTTGCGTAAAAAAGTTGTTGTTCGCAGAGTACGATGTTACGCCTCGTGTATTCTCAGGGCAAGAAGCATCCTAGTGTAAGTACCAAGTACCTTGATCGGTGAGGTAAAACGCACCACGTCTGTGCGGACACACCCGTTCACTTATCCTGTTAAGTTAACTGCGATCGGCCTTGTCGCAAACTCGCACATTATCGCATGCAACTCTTACATACCCATGGTACCCTGTATGACATACCCATGCTACCCTGTATGACATACCCATGCTACCCTGTATGACATACCCATGCTACCCTGTATGACATACCAATGCTACCCTGTATGACATACCAATGCTACCCTGTATGACATACCCATGGTACCCTGTATGATATACCCATGGTACCTTGTATGACATACCCATGGTACCATGTATGACATACCCATGGTACCCAGTATGACATACCCATCGTACCCCGTATGACATACACATGGTACCCCGTATGACATACCCATGGTACCCAGTATGACATATCCATGGTACCCAGTATGACATACCCATGGTTACCCAGTATGACATACCCATGGTTACCCAGTATGACATACCCATGGTTACCCGTATGACATACCCATGGTACCCCGTATGACATACCCATGGTACCCCGTATGACATACACATGGTACCCCGTATGACATACACATGGTACCCCGTATGACATACCCATCGTACCCCGTATGACATACACATGGTACCCCGTATGACATACACATGGTACCCCGTATGACATACCCATGGTACCCCGTATGACATACCCATCGTACCCCGTATGACATACCCATGGTACCCCGTATGACATACACATGGTACCCCGTATGACATACCCATCGTACCCCGTATGACATACACATGGTACCCCGTATGACATACCCATGGTACCCCGTATGACATACCCATCGTACCCCGTATGACATACACATGGTACCCCGTATGACATACCCATGGTACCCCGTATGACATACCCATCGTACCCAGTATGACATACCCATGGTACCCCGTATGACATACCCATGGTACCCCGTATGATTGATTTCACTTTTGACTGGCAGCTCCATGTTTATGGCTCTTTTAGGATCATCGGGGTTTTGTGGTGTTTGGATAACTTTATAAAACTGCGCTCGTTGTAAATGGTCGAACGTGTTTTATCGAAGAACGAACGATGTTTTATCTCCTGGTTGTAGAAAGATAATGAATTCAAATATATGAGACGAATGAAGTGATAAGGACGGAGATTATGACAAGAGGGAACAAAACAAAGAATTGGAGAATGGAATGGAGGAGGGGGGGGGGGGGGGATGGAGGAGGGGAGGAGGCAGGGAATGGAGGAGGAGGGGACAGGGAATGGAGGAGGAGGGGTGTGGGAATGGTGGAGAAGGTGGCTGTAAATGGAGGAGGAGGGGCTGTGAATGGAGGAGAAGGGAGCTGGGAATGGAGGATGAGGTGCTGGGAATGGAGGCGAATGGGGCTGGGAATGGAGGAGGAGGTGCTGGGAATGGAAGAGGAGCTGGGAATGGAGGACGAGGCTGGGAATGGAGGAAGAGCTGGGAATGGTGGAGAAGGTGGCTGGAAATGGAGGAGGAGGGGGGCTGGAAATAGAGGAGTAGGGGGCTGGTAATGAAGGAAAAGGGGCTGAAAATGAAGGAAAAGTGGGCTGGGAATGGAATGGGGGAGCTGGAAATGGAGAAGGGGATGGGAATGAGGAAAATATGGCTGGAAATGGAGGAAAAGGGGCCGCAAACGGAGAAGGTGGACGAGGAGGAGGCACTGCAAATTGAGGCCGAGGTAGGCTTGAAATTGAATTAAGGAAGAGGATGGTGGCCAGAATGAGGAAGAGATGGAGAGATGGGGCAACAATGAGGTGGAGGGATGCAAAGGAGGAGCACCAGAAATGCATATGAGGAAGAAGGTGTGAAAGGAGTAGGATAAATGGAGGGGAGGATGAGATATGGGAAGAGGAATAGAAATTAATGCCCTGAAAATATAGACATTGCTTGACAGAAGGAATGGAAACACGAGGAGGTGTGTTGGAGGTGATGTTCTTTTCAGCATAAAGAGGTCGAGTAAACGGGTTGAGAAAGTAGCGAGGGGTTGAGATCTGAACTTTGACCCATTTATTCCTGTAATATCTCATCAGGTGACCTTGCGAGGCTGAATACCTTGCTTTTTCCGCACCACGATGTGAACCGTGTTGTATTCCTGCTGTGTGGTGGGAGATGCACCAACAATGATGGTAGAGATAAAATGATGGAAACAATACCACGTTAAAGGAGGGATAAATTGACAGAAGCAATCTCGTGCGCTGCGCAGCAGGCTCCAGTGTGAGGTCACTTTGCAGTGAAGTGACAAAGTGAAGGAGCATTGTGTCACTTTTGAGCAATGGTGAAAGGGTTTGTCTGCTCACCGCCATTACTGAAACGTTCTCGATGTTAAACCTTTTCCGATGCTGTATATTGTGTGCTCGTTGTCTTTTCTTTTTTAAATCCGAGTTGTCTACTTTATAAAATCAATTGGTCCATCCACGTTTGAGAAATATTAGGTTTGTCTGACTATTTCTGGCTGTAGTAAAGTTCTTTCTTTGTTGCATAATATTTGTGTTATGAGAGATGTAACTACTTAATAAAGTAAATTTATGTTTCTTTATGGCGAATATTTTACTAGTCGAAGATTTGACTCATTAATCTGACCTTATTATTGATCACCATGAAGTGAAAGACTTCCAATCTGTACTCGAAGAGAGATGTTTGGCTGTCTATATCTGTCGCCATTTTTCTCAGAGATGGCCGAACAGATCTTCCTCAAACTGTCAGAGGTTCATCAGTGAGTGCCAGGGAGTGTTTTAGGTGAAAAAAGAAATCTAATAAAAGAAAGTTGGATGCCTCCTAAAACTTGGTACAGGTATGTATAATGATGTAAAAAAACCACCTTTAGAGGCCATTTTTCCCCGCAAGCGGGGGTTGGCCTTTTTCGGGAACCGTGGTTGTTGTTGTTTTTTGGTCCCCTTTTTGAAGCAATGTTTTACGGCCGGATGCCCTTCCTGACGCCAACCCTTTTTGCCGCCTTTAGCGACAAACAGGGAATTACCAGTGAACTGGTACTCAATTAGCCGACCTCGGAAGGATGACAGGCTGAGTCGACCCCCCTGGCGTTAATTCAGCGATCGACCGGGATTCGAACCCAGGATCCTGGGATCCTAAGCCGGCACCCTAGCCGCTAGCCCAACACCAGGGTTACAATGATGTAAAGATGAACTGATTAAATTTTGCGGCCATGAGTTCAAAGGTCAGAGGTCATGTTAAGTTAAAATACTGCTACTGCGATAACTTGTCAACCCGTAATGGGATTTTGACCAAACTTGGTAGAAGTATGTATTATGATGCAAAGATGAAATTATTTGATTTTGAGGTCAATAGGTTAAAGGTCAGTCTCCAATAGGTTTTCGTTACCGTGATAACTTGAGAATGTGATAACTTGAGATAACTCTCCCTATCTGACAACATGGACCAACTTCTATCCACTCATCCCAACATTCTCTTCCTCATATGTGGCGACTTCAACTGTCATCATGCCAGCTGGCTTGGTGTGGGTTCTTCTCACACCAGCCATGGCACCTCAGCAAAGGACTTCTGCGACTCATTGGGACTGCGACTCACTCAGTGATGGGATTTTGACCAAACTTGGTATAAGAATATATTATGATGCAAAGATGAACTGATGAAATTTCTACATCAACAAGTCAAACGTCAGTTTCTGTAATAGGTTTTTGTTACTGAGATAACTTAAAAGCTGCTGAAGGGAACTAAGTCAAACATGGTACAAGTATATGTATAATGATGTAAAGATAAATGGATTACATTATAGGGTCACTAGGTCAAAGGTCAGAGGTCATGTCAAGTAAAAATGTGATACTTGAGAACAGCTGGAGATATTTAAATGAAACTTGGTACAAGTATTATCATGATGGAATAATGTGGATGGAGGCATATCGGTTGACGTCACGACGTCAAAGAGTGCCGTTCTATTTAGCTCACCTGGAACGAAGTTCAGGGGAACTTCTGCGATGGGGCATCGTCCGTCCGTCAGTCCGTCAGTCTGTAAACACTTAAAACTTCTTTTCCGAAACCGTTGATGGGATTGAGACAAAATTTGGCACAAATGATATTTGTTGCCTGTGACTAAAGTTTGTTCACGGCTTTAAAAAAATCGTGATCTAAGGGGGTCTACCTGGGGTCAAAGTGGATCCAGGTTTGTCGCTCCAACCCCCCCCCCCCCCCCCCCTCCCAAAAATAGGAATTTGCTCTTTCCTCTGAAACTATACACACTATTTCGATGAAACTTCACCACAACCTTCATCATCCATGATGTACCAATGTTTGTTCATGGCATTGGAAAAATTGGGGTCTGAGGAGGTACACGGGGTGTTACCCCCCAAAATAGGTATTTTTTTTGTTTGTTTGTTTAAAGTCTTATGATTATGTAAGTATGATTCTATGATGCTGCCCTGTCTTCTATCAAGCATTGAAATTGGTTTAAAATACCTTAGTGGGTGCAGTATACTGTTTATTCTACCAGGTGAGTGCCAGGGGTATTGCCCGTATGTTTTTTGTAATCACTATAGTGCCTACAAGTGCCCAAGTAGAAACCAAGGCTTTCAGAATCAATGGTATCTCCTGCGAAGAAGCTGATTGTGTGGGCCTTTTTTTTACTCTCTCACTGCAGGCAGGTTGGGGGTCTTTCTGTCTTCTACCGACTCCTCTCCGGCATAGCTCCCCCCTGCTCTGTCTGCTCTGTCCCCCCCCCCCCCCCAATATTTCTGCAAGTCAGTAAAGCAAAAAGTCCAGTGAAACTTCCAAAATCAAGACTCTCTGCTCACCTTCACTCTTTCATTTCTCTTTTTCCTCGCCTCTGGAACAAACACCCAATCTTTTCAAACCCACTCTCCCCTACAGGTCTTTAAAACAGCTGCTCAGTGCTCACCACCATCTCATATCTTTGCAGCTGTCCGAAAGGTAATATCAAATGATCCCCAACCCTATTCCTTAGTGGGTAAAGGGAAGTGTTTTAGGCCCCCACAACAAAAATAGAAAAAAAATAATTTTGATTTCTTCAAAATGCCAACTATAATTAGAACAGCACAGGGCAATGTCGGGTACCCCTGCTACTCTTGCAATCTATCTACTATCTATCGATAATAAATAAATATATATATATATATATGTATATATAAAAATGTATATATATATATATATATATATATATATATATATATATATATATATATATATACATATATATATATATGTGTGTCTATACACACAGTTGTGGCCAAAAATATTGGCACCCTTGCACTTTTTTCAAATAACTCAAAATTTTCTCTAAAGATAGGTTGAAATTGACAAAGGTATTTGGTCTCCACAATTCTTTATTTCACTGATAATATTACAGAACCTTTGTTGTTGATTCAGAACTTATAGACAGTGGGGCAATGGCATATATTAACCCATTGGATAACAAATTTCGTAGTCCCCTCGTTGGAAGTGGAAAGGAACTGCATAGTTCAACTGGGTAATGATTATTCATTAAAGAAATGCATTGTTCCCACTTTTTCGAGTGCACATTACCAAAATAATCCTAAATGAACAAATTAACATTTTTGTACCGGTAACAATACACCTATCAAAATGGATAATACCCATCAGTTTGCATTTTTAGTTGGCAAGACTGCCACCTCCAACTGCAACATGAGATCCACTTGTAAATATATTTGTAGCCTGATGGAATATAATTTTTTTAATCTATTACATTCTGCTAATTTCAAGTTTATTAACGCACAGGTTGTAAACCTGGTGCGTTATAGCGTTTGCCTGGGAATTTCTGTCTCTCCAAAAGTGAAGCTCCGTTTCTGTCGCTCAGATGTGTAAACATGACGTCATCAAATCTATATTTAGGCTAACCATGGGCTACCCCTTTGGCTGGTACGCGGCCGCTCGCTAGTACATAATATAGGATATATTTGTTATATGTTATGTTATAGGATATATAGGATATATGTTATATGATATAGGATATATATAGGATAGGTTATAGGATATATATGTTATAGGATAGGAATATAGGACCCAAATGACCCAGAGGACCCAAATGACCCAGAGGACCCAAATGACCCAGAGGACCCAAATGACCCAGAGGACCCAAATGAACCAGAGGACCCAAATGACCCAAATGACCCAGAGGACCCAAATGACCCAGAGGACCCAAATGACCCAGAGGACCCAAGTGACCCAGAGGACCCAAATGACCCAGAGGACCCAAATGACCCAGAGGACCCAAATGACCCAGAGGACCCAAATGACCCAGAGGACCCAGAGGACCCAAATGACCCAGAGGACCCAGAGGACCCAAATGACCCAGAGGACCCAGAGGACCCAAATGACCCAGAGGCCCCAAATGACCCAGAGGACCCAAATGACCCAGAGGACCCAAATGACCCAGAGGACCCAAATGACCCAGAGGACCCAAATGACCCAGAGGACCCAAATGACCCAGAGGACCCAAATGACCCAGAGGACCCAAATGACCCAGAGGACCCAAATGACCCAGAGGACCCAAATGACCCAGAGGACCCAAATGACCCAGAGGACCCAAATGACCCAGAGGACCCAAATGACCCAGAGGACCCAAATGACCCAGAGGACCCAAATGACCCAGAGGACCCAAATGACCCAGAGGACCCAAATGACCCAGAGGACCCAAATGACCCAGAGGACCCAAATGACCCAGAGGACCCAAATGACCCAGAGGACCCAAATGACCCAGAGGACCCAAATGACCCAGAGGACCCAAATGACCCAGAGGACCCAAATGACCCAGAGGACCCAAATGACCCAGAGGACCCAAATGACCCAGAGGACCCAAATGACCCAGAGGACCCAAATGACCCAGAGGACCCAAATGACCCAGAGGACCCAAATGACCCAGAGGACCCAAATGACCCAGAGGACCCAAATGACCCAGAGGACCCAAATGACCCAGAGGACCCAAATGACCCAAATGACCCAGAGGACCCAAATGACCCAGAGGACCCAAATGACCCAAATGACCCAGAGGACCCAAATGACCCAGAGGACCCAGAGGACCCAGAGGACCCAAATGACCCAGAAGACCCAAATGACCCAGAGGACCCAAATGACCCAGAGGACCCAAATGACCCAGAGGACCCAAATGACCCAGAGGACCCAAATGACCCAGAGGACCCAAATGACCCAGAGGACCCAAATGACCCAGAGGACCCAAATGACCCAGAGGACCCAAATGACCCAGAGGACCCAAATGACCCAGAGGACCCAAATTCTATGTATGTTTCTATGATGATGTATGTTTTGGTGAAAGTACATAATGTGAATACTAGTAGCAATTTTACAAAAACCATGGCATAATTTCAAATCTTGACCCGAGATGATAATTATGCTACATCATAATTTCCATGTGCCAACCTGGGCGGAATCCAAGTGGATTCACTTGTTAAATGCTGCATTTGGATGTGACAATCATTTGCAAAAATATGAAAACCCGATAGGTACCAATCATTTTCATCCAGTTGTATATGATAATTAATATACAGATTCAAAATTTCATACCTTCCTTAAAGTTCATCATTCTCATCGCCTACATCATCATCATCATCATCTTCAGATGCTTCTAACCCTTCTTCATCCGTTGGGAGTGCAATGTTTTCACACTTTTTACACTGGCACAGATCAGTGCATCTAAGTCCAAAGGAGGCATAACATGACTGGTCGGCATCCACAGAATTTCACTTGGATCCCTTAGACCTGCAGAATGCAAGCTCTAGAACACTTTCAGGAGCTTGAGCCAAATCCATCTAGTCGATAAAAAGCTCACCGTCATCCATCTTCCATCCATTGCCTGCTGGCGATGGAAGATCTTGCTGTTGTAGCAGGCTTTTCTTGTATGCTGGATTGAAAGTTAGCCCTTTGGATGTGCTTCATTAATGAGTCATGGTTTGGTGGCATGATGGTTTCAGCTCTTGTTGCAGTCTTCAACATAATATATATTACTTTATTTACAGAACTCACTTCCTTCTATCCATATAGTAGGCAAAGAAATGCTTCCAAACCACTGACCATCTCTTCAGATACAACATCAGATGTTCCCAATTATTTGAAGGGAGGGGTTGAAGGTATGGTATGAAGTATGAAGGTATGGTATTTGAAGGTATGAACCATGCAAGGGAGGGGTTCTTCTGCAGTAGATTTAGAGTCTTTTGTTTTCCTTTGCCATAAAAGGAACTGACAGAATCACAGCCGGTAAAACAGTGGAAGCCAATGAGAGCTTCCGTCAGTGAATTTCCCAAATCTTGTTGAACAGCCCTCACATTTATTGTGCGCTCCTCGTCACCCTTGTCGATGCGGAAGTACAGTGGTGAACTTATCTGATTAGCAAGTCCAACAGAAATCAGAAACACGTCTGTGTCGGGACTTCGGATGATGACAGTTGCACAGTTCATAGTTTCAGCTATGTACTGAGGATGCAACACCATGTGCATGTCTGCTTCTTCATGGTTACAGTATAGCTGATCCACAGCTTTGACTTCAACTGCCCTATTTGCGTCTGAAGAAATGGAATGGCACTCTTCATCATGTGCTACAATTAAGCATACTCCCCTTAGTTGGTCTGCTTGGCATGTTTTCCACTCTGCAAGGAGGAATCTCACTAGCTGCTGCTTGTTGTGGTTGTTAGCAAGGAATTTCTTCCGCTGCTTGGGTAAATTCTGGTCAGGTCTAGAAATCTTAATATTTTGAGATTTACTGGCAGCCCTCCTTTTCCGCTCTGCATTCTTTATGCTGACTTCTGGATAGATGTCGGTGACAAAGTGAACACCGAGACCGATTCTTCAAGGCAATGGTGATCAGCTGTCTTAGTATCTTCTCAGCAAACTGCCCAAAAGTGTGCGGCAAATTATTGTGGTTAGCGTAGAGAAGTGCCATGCCATCAACAACCCACACACCACCTTTTGGAGGCTCCAGTGGGGGCTCTGCATCAACTTCTTCATTTGGTACATGTAAATCCTCCAACATATGCAGGAGTTTTGCCTTGTTTGTCTTTACTGGGCAGCCATAATTTTTTGCAATTGCTAGTGGCAATGGGCCAAGTGAGTAGGTCATCATGTTGTGCAGGTCAATGTTTCTCACTTTTCCAATGATGGTAAGTCTTGTGAAAAGGTCCCTGTCGCTTTTCAATTGTACCTCTTTCCCCTTCACTTTTATTACAACCGTCTTTGACATGTCACTGAATGTTTTCAGCTTTGACTTTGGTATTGTGTCTTGCAAAGTCTTGTCATCTTTTTGGAGCCTTTCCTCACAGAATTTGACAAATGCAGCATCTCCTTTTCTTCTGCAAAAAGTAAGTCTCTCGATACCCCAGGTGAGGCCACTACGCCGGAGGCAAGCTGAACAATTTCTGATGATTCTTCCTGGTCTTCAAATAGATTGGTGAGATCTGAAATTGTGTCACAAATCCGTTATACATCCTCCTCATCTCTTGTCATACGACCCACCGTCAAATCTTTCCTCATCAAAGCTCGTTGGCTTTTCCCCACCATTTCCTCACGCTGGTGTGTAATCGACGCTCGTTCATGGTCATCCATTGTCCACCTGTTGACTGCTCCTTTATTGACTATAAATCCTTTGAGTCCACCACGTGTCTTGGAGTCCTTGTTCACAGTCTGTTCGATTGTCATGTCACAGGGAATACCAGCAAATCCATTTAGGTTCTGTCTCTGCACTGAAACATGACCCTGCTGGAACTGTTTGTGAATGGCTATGTGGGAATTTGGCAAATCCTGCACCTCCATCCAGTACACAGGCAGATAACGTGCATAATTGTGCCGGTTATACGAGAACACCCATGGCATCATTGATTCTATTGATGACAAGTGTAATGGGCAGTTGCCCTCTCGAGAACTTCAGATGAATTGAAGAAGTGTTTCCTTCATCTCAATGTATGTACACCAGAATGCAAATGTTGCATTTGCCTTTTTCTTCTCCTCAACAAACTTTGAGTAGGTCTCTAGCATGGAGCGGAAGTCAGCACCATCTACTGTATCTGTGTATTCTTGCGATGGAAATGATGCTTGTAGCTGCATAATGATTGCCATGTAACGGTTAACATCGTCTTCTGTCCGAGACTGGAGTAAATTCTGCCAAAGTAAACGGTGTAAGGCCTCTACCAACAGTTTGTGACAGCACAAGCTTCTGTTATAGTTGCTTTCGTTCATCACTCCATTCACTGATCCAGGTGCCAATACTTCAGATTCAATAAGGATGTCCTCCAGCCCACCATCTCCAAACCGCTTTCCTGTGCAAGCAAGGAAGGTCATTGCGGTATAGAAAGCCCCCCAACCTTAAGACGATCTTCTCAGTAAACACAGGTGTTTGCCATCTATTAACCTGAGCTTTTGCATATAAGGCCAGTCAATGACAACAATTGCATCCAGATGGAGTGAGTTTACTGCATCGACACTTCTGTGCAAGACAGTGTTCACTGTATTTAGCTCAGTTGGCATGGCGTCTACTATGGGAAGGTAGCCTATGGTTGCCTTTTGAGGAACATGATTAACAAGCTTCTGGTTGTGTCCTGTCCAACCTGGGAGCAGCGGGTGACTGTCAATAACTGGGTATTTCATGATGAAGTACCCATAATCAATGTGTGTTGCTGCATCTGCCACTCCTCTATGGAAGTCCTTTTGAAGCGAGATCTGTACTCCAAGACTTTTTGGATTGGCCTTCTTTTTTCCAAAGAATGGAACCAGTTTCTTCTCTGTGGCTGCCAGTGATTTTTCCCTTGTTTTCTTCATGCTTACTTTGAGTGAAGGTGACCTTTCTTCTGTGGACGGCTCATGTTGGATGGCAATTGCGTTTGTGTTATGTGTTGTTCCTTTGCCAGACAATGTCTCTTCACCGAAGTCGTTATTATCTCACATAAGGGTTGTGAATACACCTTTCTGCAGACAGGTGGGAAGAGTGGTGTCTCCTTGTTGAAGCTCTTATTTTGCCAACGCTGTATCGTGCTCCACTTCGTGTGTGCGAAGTATCGTGTGCGAAGTTGAATGACCAAAACCATTCAAAAGCCCAATTAGCTGTGCAGACCCCGTCTAGTGCCTCACTGCCATCCCTAGTTATGTATGTTTTGGCATTGCTTTCCTGCCATTTGATGCCAAGTAAATGATGTCTTGCACTATGGATAGGATGTGTCTTTGCTGCTCATCTGTAATTTTGACAAATTCCTTTTCTTCTGGCTCAGAAGATAGACCACTCATCCAGGCAAGAAAATTAAACACCTTTACAGGAACAAGTTTCTCAGCTGTATCCAATGTCAGGTGAGAAGATGTAGGTGGCCATCGTATTGTCTGAGATGGAATGGCATTAATTTCTGTCCTCGGATCCAACGCACTTGCATACATTTCACTCAGTGTTGCTGTGTTTGATGGATTTACATGATCTGCAGTCATGCGCACTTGGTATGTGTCATCCTCAGAGTCAGTGGTATCTGTGGCCGTGTCCAACTGTTCAATAGGACCACACGTTTCATCTGTCAAGAGCATTTCTGTAGAAAGTTCATCTGCATATACCATGTCACTCTGGTTGCATCTACGAGGACACCGAAATTTCAGCTGAGGGTACCGGACCTGCAGTCTTCGCTTCAAGTTGAATGATTTGTATGTTTGGGCATCCTGTTTCTCTCCTTTTTTTTTTTACAGTTTTCACAAACTTCCTTTTCAGCTTTGTTAATCTGTAAACAGCCTTATCCCGGATAATATGTGGTTCGATGACCTCCTCTGAAAAGTTGTCGAAAGATTTTCCAAAACATCTGTCTGTCACAATGCTCTGTTCTGGCTTTTTTTGCCTTTTCAGGGCCTGATGTACACTACTCACAATACGTTAGGGATATTGTGGGAGTGAGTTTTTTTTTTTTAATAGGGGTTAGAGTTATGGTATTGAAATCAAGAATGCTGTGTTTTTTCACACTCATTAATAACCATAGAATTAGGACCAACAACTTTTTTCAACATAATTAATACACAAAATCAACCACACCGAAGAACCTGCCAATATCCCTAACTTATTGTGAGTAGTGTATTCTCTGTAGCAAGATGAATGGTACTTCACTTCGATTGCTACACAGTCCTTGCCTTCAATTTCTCATAAAATGTCCTCATCATTTTGTGCTTTGGCTTGTTTTGATAGTTGGCCACCAACTATAAGTTCACAGGAAGTGAGGGGTTCTACTACTCCTGTTCCTTTGAGCTTGTCAGAAATGTACTTTTTTCCCCGGCATATGATGCATATTTGAGGTAGCACATGAGATAATCTGCGTGCTGACGTACTGCTGGTGTCGGGACCTACCTTTGGATGCACATGTAAGACGTTCACTTGCTGCTTTCCGTTTTCTATTCTCGGCGTACTCTTTCTTGGTCTTGTCAGTGAATTTCTGATAACATTTTCGATGTCATCGGGCATTGAGTGGCTTCGTCTGGTGTGTTGTACTACTCGTAGATGTAGTCGTAGATGTAGTCCGCATGGATTGTACAGAGAGATGCTGACGATGCGCTTGCGGAAATTGTTGGCGATTTCGGCTCTATCGCCGTCATAATTCTTCCAAGCATCTGCATATTCTAATGCTATATCTATCCCAGGTAGTATCAGAAAATGCTGTAAGTTTGGCTCCATCGACACATGAGAAGTGTATAAGGCACGTCGGTTTGACATCGGAGAACTCCACGTTGTCTGCCATTTTGGTTGTCAAGTTGTTGTTTTTTTAATCGTCGAACGAGCCACATCCGTATGTGCAGAACTGATCGAGTGTGACGTAATGAATACCGGCTCATGATTGTTCAATTTCGCCAACCCAAGCCTATTTATAGCCATTGGTCACAGATATTCAGAAACAAAATAGAGCTCAAGTTTTATTTATTTTCAAGAAATGACAGGATATTTAAAGAGAGAACAAGGAGGTAATGTGATTCTAGCAATTTTTAATGAATTTTAGAAGAGATTTTGTCTTTTACCAAGTACGGGACTCCAGAAAGTCTTCCTACATCGGCTCGCCCTACTGTGTATTAATACATTCTTTTAAATCAGAAAATAAAAGAAATGGCATTGACAAAATTATTGTTATCCCAGACTTAATATTTGGTAGAACAGCCTTTGGACAAAATAACTGCAGTCAAGCGCTTCCTATAGCCATGAATGAGCTTCCTACACCTCTCTACTGGCAGTTAGGCCCACTCTTCTTGTGCAGACTGCTCCAGTACTCCCCAGATTTGAATGGTGCCTTCTCCCAACTGCTGTTTTCAGATCTCCCCAGGTGTTCAATGGGATTTGTTTGTTTGTTGGGATCTGTTTCAGACAGGTGTTCAATGGGATTTAGATCTGAACTCCTTGCTGGCCACTTCAGAACAGTCCAGCATTTTCTCTTGAACCATTCCTGGGTGCTTTTTGAAGTCTGTTAGGGGTCATTGTCCTGCTGCAAGACCCATGGCCTTCGACGGAGATCCAACTTTCTGTCACTGGGTTGAACATTGTGCTCCAAAATTCCTTGGTAATCTCCTGATTTCATGATGCCATGCACCCATTCAAGGCACCCAGTGCCAGAGGCAGCACAGCAACCCCAAAACATCACTGAACCTCCTCCATGTTTGACTGTCGGGATTGTGTTCTTTTCTTTGAAGGCTTAATTCTGTTTTCTGTAAACATAGAGATGATGTGCTTTCAAAAAAATCTCTAATTTGGTCTCTTCTGTCCACAGGACATTTTCCCAGGATTTTGGCATGTTCAGGTGTTTTGGAAAACTCCAGTCAGGCTTTCTTATGTCTCTCTCTCAGCAGTGGGGTCTTCCATAGAACCCCCTTCCGTTGAGTTGGCGACGGATGGTGCGAGTTGAAACTGTCGTGCCTTGTGTCTGAAGATCAGGTTGAATCTCTTTGGCAGTTGATCGAGGTGTTTTCTCCACCATTCGAATAATCCTTCACTGCAATTGTCGATCAAGTTTTCTCTTGCGGCCACGTCCAGGGAGGTTGGCTACAGTGCCATGGGCCTTAAACTTCCTGATAACATTGCATACATAGGACACTGGAACATCAAGGTCTCTGGAGATGGACTTGGAGCCTTGAGCTTGGCCATGCTTGGCTACAATCTTGTGTCAGACCTCCTCAAACAATTTTCTGGTTTTATTTCTTTTCTCCATGTTCATTGGCATGTTCGTCGATTTAACATTTTACGTCGATTTAACGTCGATTTAACAGCGATCACAGCGACACAAAATAGCAGAATGACCCCTTTTCTCTTTTCAAACTGGTTGAATGAGTGATTTTTATATTGCATGCACCTGCAACTCACCACATGTGAGTTCAATCCCAAACTAAAGGAGAATCACCTACTTGAAATCTAATTATTTCTAACGACTTCTAACAGGTGCCAATAATATAGTCCGGGCCATTTTAGGATTTCTGTGTGGAATAAGCTAAGATTTAGTAATTCTTTCAGCTTTTTTTGTTTTGTTCCATTACAAACCAAAGAAATACATACATATGTGGATACCAAAATATATTTTTATTTCAACAACTTTTTGGAAGAAATATTGCATAATTTGAAAAAACATTTTTTGCCCATGACTGTGTGTTGTGTGTGTGTGTGTGTGTGTGTGTGTGTGTATATACAACAACAACAACAACATGCATTTTAAGGCCATTTTCCCTGCTAGAGTGGGGGTTAGCCTTGCGGTCCCCATGACAATCTTCTCCATTTTGCCCTATTTTCTGCATCTCTCCTTGTTAACCCCCTTGCCCGCATTTCTTCTTCCACCATCTTTAGCCAAGTCTTTCTCGGTCTTCCCCGTCCTCTACCCTCCTTCTACATTAATTTCCATCACTCTTCTCAACCAGTCACTTTCATCCTTCCTCAACACATGACCAAACCATCTCAACCTGTTCCTCTTCACAGCATCAATCACAGGCAATATTCCCATCATCTTTCGCAATTCATCATTTGTCTTCCTCTCTCTCAACGATACTCCGCACATCCATCGAACCATTCGCATTTCCACCCTTTCCAGCCTTCGTTGCTGCTCTACGTTCATTACCCATGTCTCGCTCCCATAAATCATAACACTTCTCACACATGCAGCATACACCTTTCCCTTCAGCTTCAGCGACACTCTCCTCCTCATCAGCACGCCACTCAGTTCCCGAAACTTCTTCCATGCACATCTCACTCGAGCAACCGTTGCCGAGTCTGATCCACCTTCTCCATTCAGCATGTCTCCGAGGTAGCAAAATGTTTTCACACCTTCCAGCTTCATGCCGTCTCCAAGATCCAACTCAACATTTCCTCCATCTGCAGCTCCTTCTGTGCACACCTTACATTTGAATGTAGCTGCCACACTGGTAAATGACCCTCTCAGACCACTACATTTTTGATGAACCAACTCAGCGCACATTGTACATTGAATGGAGTTCACTCCGACACCCTTCCTGCACACAGCACACGGCCACTTCCCAGTTCTTTCCACCTCACCACATGCTTTACCACTTGCCATCACCTTCGTCTTTCCGATATTCACCTTCAGACCTTTTGTCTCCATACATTCCTTCCACTTGTTCATCTTTTCCTTCAGTCCATCCATACTTTCCGCAATCAACACCAGATCATCTGCATACAACAACTCCCACGGTAAACCCTCCTTTACGTTCTGAGCCAGCACCTCCATCACAGCTACAAATAGTAGTGGACTTAGTACCGACCCCTGATGCACTCCCACCTTCACCTCAAACTCACCACTGTTCCCGTCCTTCGTCCTTACAGCTGTGCGCGCTCTTTTGTACATTGCCATCACTACTCTGATCAACCATTCCTCCACTCCTAACTTCCTCAATGCCCATGTCAATACTTTGCGTGGAACCCTATCGAATGCTTTCTCCAGATCAACAAACCCAAAAAACAACTTCTTCCTCTTCTCCATGTACTTCTCCTGCAACTGCCTCACAATGAAAAGCGCATCTGTCGTTCCTCTTCCTGGCATAAATCCAAACTGCATTTCGTCGATCTTCACTTTCTTCCTTATCCTCCTCTCCAACACCCTTTCCAATACCTTCATTCCATGCTCCAATAACTTTATCGCTCGGTACGAGCCACACTCCAGAGGGTCACCTTTCCCCTTGTATAGAGGGATGAGGGTACTCAGTTCCCAAACCACTGGAATGCGGCCTTCTTTCACCACCAGATTACAGATCTCTGTCATTCTCTTCACACCCCAACTTCCTGCTGCCTTCAACATATCTCCCACAACTCCCGTCGGCCCTCCCGCTTTTCCACTCTTCATTGCTTTTATCGCTTCCTCAACTTACTTCTCAGTTATCTTCTCTGCCGGTCCTAAAACTGGGTTACTCTCTATGTTGCCATCCCATTCATTCTCTGTATTCAACAGCATTTCCATATATCTTTTCCATCTTCCTTTAATTCCATCTGGGTCGACAACGATTTGTCCCACTTCATCCTTCAAGCAACTCACCCCCATCACATCACACCTCTCTTTCGCTATGTGCTTTGCAATCCTGAATACTGCTTTCTGACCCTCTTCCGAACCCAAGCGTTCTCCGAACATTTTCCTACATGCCTCCTGTGCCTTTGCTACCTCTTTCTTTGCAGCCTTCCTGGCTGCCTTATAACTTTCATGCTTTGCTGTTTCTGCTCCCGTACCCTTTGCCTTCTGCCACTCCTTGAACTTCTTCCTCTTCTCGTCAATCCTCTTTCCCACTTCATCATCCCACCACCATGTTTCCGAGTGCCTCGGTGGTCCTTTTGTCCATCCACATACCTCACCAACGGCTCCCAACAGACTAGCTTTCATTGACATCCAACCACTTTCAAGCTCAACCACATCATCCTGTACCCTACTCAGCTTCTCTTTTAATGCCTCCCTTACTGCCACCTCTTTCAACCTCCACACCTTCATTCTTGGTTCATACTTCACCTGCCGAGCTCTCCTCGCACCTTTCACCCTTATGTCGCAGACAACCAAGTGGTGCTGTGAAACAGCCTCCTCCCCCGGGATCACCTTTGTGTCCCGGAGGTGCCCCCTATCTCGCCTACGCACCATCAGGTAGTCAACGGTTGTCGTCGACCCACCTGACGTGTATGTAACAAGCTTATTATCCTCTTTCTGGAACTGAGTATTACAAATCAACAAATCAGCTCCATCAGCAAACTCCAAAATCCTTTCACCTTCTCCATTTCTCACACCATATCTGTAACCCCCATGAACTCCCTCAAAACCATCCATGCTCCTTCCCACATGTCCATTGAGGTCTCCTCCCACCACAACAACTTCCTCATCTTTCACGTTTTCCATCAGCTTCTCTATCGCACACCAGAACTTGTCCTTCTCTTCATCGCTTCGACCAACCTGCTGAGCATATCCCGAGATGACGTTCACCAAGAGCTTTCCAATCATCATTTTCACCATCATCAACCTATCACTCACTCTAGTCACACTCACCACACTGTCTACAAACTCCTCAGAGGACAGGACACCAACACCATTCACGCCCTCTGGGCACCCTTGCCACACAAACTTGTATTTCTGTCCCTGCCTACCCTTCACCATTCTCACACCACTTCCCTTCCATCTCGTCTCTTGCACACAACATATGTCCACTCTTCTTCTGACCAATACTTCCACCACTTCTCCTGATCTCCCTGTCATTGTCCCTACATTCCATGTCCCAAACCTCAGAAACCGATCTCCACTTCGGGCTGCACCCTGCCCATATGTACTTGTAATTGTCATGGTTCTCTTTTTGAGGCAATGTTTTTATGGCCGGATGCCCTTCCTGACGCCAACGCTCTTAGTCGTCTCTTACGACACGCAGGGATACGGTGTACCTATTCTGACCAGGGTACACACTGGGAAACGTTTAAAACATGGAAATTCGGGGGGGGGGGGGGCGGCGTCAGCATCATGGCTGCGGTTTAAACATATTCCAACAATATCCAAACAGAACCATGAAAACCATGAAAAACAATCTGGGAAAAGTCTCCAAGCGAGAACGTGGATTTGAGAAAGAAGGAGCAGAGGCGGAAGAAAAA
Source organism: Myxine glutinosa (assembly GCF_964187855.1). Lineage (NCBI taxonomy): Eukaryota > Metazoa > Chordata > Myxini > Myxiniformes > Myxinidae > Myxine > Myxine glutinosa. The sequence continues at coordinate 179,668,916 of NC_136266.1, read as the reverse complement.
CGAGATACAGGAGGGGGCGGGGCACAAGTCGAGACGAGGAGGAGAGCGTACAAGCACGTGTCCGGGAGGAGAGAAAGAATCAATATAGAATTCTTTGTCTAGGGAGGTGAGGTGAGGGGGAGAAAATATAATAAAAGAAACAAGCAATACAGTGAAGGAAAGAACCCAAACCGACAAAACACCGACGGGGGGAGGGAAGCCCCAAGTTACCAGGCCGCGCACGAGGTACGACCCAGAAAACGATTAACTACACACAAGTTTGTACCAATTACAAACCAATACCAACCAGAAACACAGAATAACACGTACACAGCAAAATAACCAGTGGAAATTTGACAAAGACAAGAATGGGAAAACACTTAAACTTCGATGCCGTGGAGAGCTCGAAGTACGCTTCACTCGCCCGAGGAACCGGAAGTCGGAAGTGTATATATATATGTGTGGCTGGCTCTGGCAAAAGCAGACACTTCCAGGGGGCATTTCTCTTAGCGAGAAAAAGCCGAAGAGAGTCAAAATATGACGACAGGGACTAAATTGAGATTTTAATATGGATAGAAAGAGTAACATCTCTAGATTATTATGCATCAAAACATTTTTCCAAGAAACAACAGAAAAGTTGTGAAATTCGATGCAATGGGAGAAGGCACCATTCAAATCTGGGAGTACTGGAGCAGTTTGTACAAGAAGAGTGGGCCTAACTGCCATTAGAGAGGTGGAGGAAGCTCATTCATGGCTATAGGAAGCGCTTGACTGCAGTTATTTTGTCCAAAGGCTGTTCTACCAAATATTAAGTCTGGGATGTCAATAATTTTGTCAATGCCATTTCTTTTTATTTTCTGATTTAAAAGAATGTATTAATGGAGAGTAGGGCAAGCCGATGTAGGATGACTTTTCGGAGTCCCGTACTTGGTAAAAGACAAAACCTCTTCTAAAATTCATTAAAAATTGCTAGAATCACATTACCTCCTTGTTCTCTCTTTAAATATCCCGTCATTTCTTGAAAATAAATCGAATGAGTCCAAAATGTCATTCTCAAAATATGCTCAGAAAGTCACGATTCCTCGGTCAAAAAGACACGAAGATCGCGAAATTTCGATGTTTTACTATGAGCCATCTTACTGTAATTCACCAAATGTCCGCCTGTCTGTCTGTCTGTCCGTTCGAAGGTACCGTAAAAACTGCTGAACCGATCACAGCGATATTTTGGGTGGATAATCCTGGGATCTCCAGGAGTTAAATAGGCTATTTCGTTTTCCCAATTTCAGCTTTGGTCTCCAGCATTCTCAGGTTTCGACACCCGCATAACATTTGCGTTCGCATAACGTTCATTGTGACGATGTTCTCATTGTGACGATGTTGTGACGATGTATGTGTTCACGGTAGTGTTTGACGTGACGGTGTGAACGTAATTTCGTAATGTTTTTCGTTTCGTAATCCTTTAATCATCCCTGGTGTTGGGCTAGCGGCTAGGGTGCCGGCTTAGGATCCAAGGATCCTGGGTTCGAATCCCGGTCGATCGCTGAATTAACGCCAGGGGTGGTTGACTCAGCCTGTCATCCTTCCGAGGTCGGCTAATTGAGTACCAGTTCACTGGTAATTCCCTGTTTGTCGTTAAAGGCGGCAAAAAGGGTTGGCGTCAGGAAGGGCATCCGGCCGTAAAACATTGCTTCAAATAGGGGACCGAAAAACAACAACAACCACGGTTCCCGAAAAAGGCCAACCCCCGCTTTGCGGGGAAAAATGGCCTCTAAAGGTGTTTTTTTTTTTGTTTTTTTTTTTTAAATCCTTTAATGAACGTTTAATGTTTAATGAACGTTTAATGTTTAATGAACGTTTAATGTTTAATGAACGTTTAATGCCCTTCGATGTCCGGGGCCGCACGCGAGCTACACTGGACGGGCCAGCGTGTACCTTGCCCTTCGCCGTCATACTCGGGTAAACCGCTGAGCTCCATCCGTGATGGGGACTGGGGCTTGAGACAGTGTCCCACGAACGAGGAATTCCCAGTAAGCGCGAGTCATCAGCTCGCGTTGATTAAGTCCTTGCCCTTTGTACACACCGCCCGTCGCCGCACAAACATCACAATGAAACACAATCACAATTCACATATTCGTGCAATTGGAATAAATACGAATAAATAAATTCGAATTCGAATATTCGAATAATAATTCGAATATTTTCGTCGCATTGAAAACGTCGTCACAAACGGGTACTGGAGACAATGTGACAAACGTCACAAACGGGTACAATATTGGAGAGGCCATTGCCTTTTCACTTCGGCTTCCCAATTGAAGCCCCGCCCGTAGGGCGGGTACCGTTGCTAGTACACAGTAATGTACCAAATATCTGTAAAATAACAAGCAATGGCGGCCATTTTGAAAAATGGCCGCCGTTGTTGTCACAGGACAAATCTGCGATGGCCCTATAGCCATATATCGTCCTTAGGGCATACTCTAACTGTGTGCCAACTCTCGTGTTTGTGTCATCAAAGGCACAATTCTCCCTCTCTCCCTCACCTACTAGCTGTTTCGTTGAAAACTCGAGTATAATTGTTTTCCAAACTTCCAACTTGCATTGCTTGGCTCTTTCGATGTCAATTTTCTGGAGTGAAGAAAGCTTTACACATGCAGTAAAACATTTGCACATATGCAGAACTATTTACAGATCGTACACATCTGGCTAATTGTTTAGTGGTGTTTTTTTCGTGTAACTGATTTAGCACTTATTATTTCATGTTATGTGATTAAATTTACAATTTGCACCTGTGTCCGTGTGTTGCTGGTGGTTTGTAGAGGGTTATTGTATTCCACATTTTACGACACCGACGATGCGATTCGCGGAGCCAAGTTTGGCCTGGCTTGGATGAGCCAACCGACTGAACTACGTGTTCATGTGCGTGTGTTTGGTTGCTCGATTTTGGAGTTTAATGATTGAAATGAGTAATGTTCAATGCAAATTTGGGTCCTATTTCGCCTTAAGGATGAATATGTTTTGCTCAAGGCCTTTGCTGAACACCAAAACAAAACGTTTTTCACTCTGAACTCTGAATCTGCCACCATCAGTCTCCCTCTTCCTCCCTCTTCCTCCCTCTCCCTTTCTGCCTCTCTCCCCTTCTCACTCCCTCTCTCCCCTCACTCCCTCTCCCTTTCTGCTCCTCTCTCTCCTTCTCTCTTTCTCCCCTCTCCCTCTCGCCCATTCTTTTTCCCCTCGTTCTCTCTTCCTCTCTCCCCCTCTCTCTCCCTTTCTCCTGCTCCGTCGTTCTCGCTTCCTCTCTCTCCCTCTCTCCCTCTCTCCTTCGCCCTCTCCCCCTCTCTCTCTGTCCTCCTCTCTATCCCGCTCCCTCGTTCTCTCTTCCTCTCTCCCCCTCTCTCTCCCTTTCTCCTGCTCCGTCGTTCTCGCTTCCTCTCTCCCCCTCTCTCCCCCTCTCTCCCCCTCTCTCTCCCTCTCTCCTTCGCCCTCTCCCCCCTCTCTCTCTCTCCCTCTCTCCCTCTCTCCTTCGCCCTCTCCCCCTCTCTCTCTGTCCTCCTCTCTATCCCGCTGCCTCGTTCTCTCTTCCTCTCTCCCCTCTCTCTCTCCCTCTCTCCTTCAAAGGATCCCATTTGCTTTGATGGTAATAAACAACGCTAACTGAACGAGGTTTCTTGTACACTCATTGACTTACAATAGTGTGTCGATGACCCTCGTTTGCAATGTATACCTGTGTGATTCTTTGTTTTAAAAATTACCTTGCTATGCACTGCACAACACGACGAACTTCACCTGCCTTCTGTAAGCCAAGAACACAGGCCTGTTTGTTTGGTAAACGCCGAGCTCGGTTGCAATCGCGATCGAGCGCAATTAAACATTTAGAGAAAGTTCATGTGGATATTAGAGAATGTGCGTTTGATTTCCGTCCCTGCTCGTACTTGATGTGGTGCTTTTAAAGGGCATCACTTTTTTTTCTTCTTTTAATTGTCTCATTTTAATTTTTTTTGTTTTGTTTGTGCGTGATCTTCACTAGATCATTCCGCTGTTCTTCTGCATGGCTCTCGGGATGAGTGGTGCCATGGCCTACATGTTGCGAATAGCTCTCTTCAGTCCTGATTGCAGGTAAGCGCTATCTTTGCGAGATGTCTCCCGTGTTTTTCCATGGATGTAAAAATCGAGGGCCTCTAACCTCTACGTTCTTCACCTCTAGAATGTTCTTCACGATATCGGTGATGTTTCGCTTCCTCCCTAATTTCTAAATGAGTTGCTCTAATCCACGGTTTTGATCGACCAAGGTCGCCGTGACGGTGTTCTGACCAGGTGGAACGAAGATGCCGTTCGGTAGGTGGTGCCTGGTCCGAGGCCGTCACGAACCGAGCTCGGTGCGGTCTCCGTGTTCACCTTTTGTTACGGCGACGCACCGATTCACGATTAGTACCCGTAAGCAAATCGACTCTCCTCGTGCTACGTTGAAATGACTACACAAATTGAATCCTGCGTTTTCTCGCTGCCCTTTTAAACCGCGACCATATTAGGTGCTTTTCGGTTACATTCTACAATCTGGCGTAATACGTGAAGAGGTTGCTTTGACCTTTATTAGGCCAAAGGTGTTGTTCAGCTGAATTAGTTTTTGGGGGGCGAATTTGTATATTTTTTTGCTTCTTCGTTTGCTGCAAGCACTCGAGCACTATGCACCTGGTTCCTCATGCATAGCAAATGCGAAAACATAAACCGAGGGACAATTTAAACCTGAAGTTCATCCAAATGTTTATTTTTCCACCTCCTTCCCTCCCTCTTATTACCCTCACCAGAGGAGAGGGCATTGCATTCGAGTCCGTTTCTTTGTCTGTCTGTTTGTCCACACAGAATAAATATCATTTTCTCTGCGACCGTTGGTCCGGTTGACAGGAAATTTTGACCAAAGGTGCGCCCCTCCTGAAGAATTTTAAAAATAATAATTATGACGTCATAGGTCACGTGATATGGGCGCCATCGTTGAAAAAACGAAAAACTTTGCTCCATATCTCAGTGTTGCATACAAAAAAATTTGAAACGTGGCTCGTCGTAAAGAACTATCCATCGGGAATAACGTGTTAATGATGATGTCATAGGTGCTGCCATTGTGACGTCATAATTTGACAAGTTCAAAACTTCATCTGATCAAGATGAATTTTTTTTTAACAACATCTAAAAAAACATAAATTTGTGGAGAAAAGAAATAATGATATCACCGGTCATATGGTTTGGCCGCCATATTTGTTTTAACACTCTTATTTGTTTGTTTCAAATTCATATTTGTTCGTTTTTGTTTAACATTCATATTTGTTTAACATATTTTAACAATCAGCAAACATTACCACTTTACACAAAAAAGGTGCAAAAACAGATCCTTGCAACTACAGACCAATCAGCCTGCTCCCAATTATCAGCAAAGTCATGGAATCCATCATTGCTTCGGATATCAAATCCTTCCTCTTCTCCAATGGCTTGATCTCCGATCATCAATTTGGTTTCAGACAAGGTCACTCTACTCTGGACATGTTGCTTCTGCTGTCTCAACAATGGATGGAGGTCCTCAATGCCAAACAGGAAATCAAAGCTGTCTCCCTTGACATATCACGTGCCTTCGATATGGTCTGGCAAATGATATGGCCCAATCGATATTGTATGGTCTGGATATGGTCTGACTATCTGGAAAATCCTCTCCATCTCTTTTCTGATGACTCCACTCTCTACCGCTCCATTCCTCATCCCTCAGATCGGCAGTTTGCAGCCTCCTCACTCTCTGCAGACCGAGACAAAATCATAGACTGGGCAAACAAGTGGAACATGTCTTTCAATCCTGACAAATCTCACACTTTCACTACATCTCTCAGAAAAGACCAACTGGACAACCCTCTCATCTAGTTTCTCAACAATCAAGCTTTTGGGTCTCACTATCTGCCATGATCTTTCCTGGGAAAACCACATTTCCAAGCTGGCCTCCAAAGCCAGTCGCCGACTGGGCATCCTCCATCGTGCGAAGTCCTTCCTCGGCACACCTGAGCTCCTCAACACATACAAGGCTTTCATCCGCAGCTCAATGGAATACTGTTCTCCCCATTTGGATGGTGCTCCTGCCTCACACCTAGCTCGACTTCACGCTGATGAAACCAAAACTTTCATAATCGTTGGAATCTCCTGCGATGAAGCTATCTCCGAGGGCCTTTCACTCACTCACCGCAGGCAGGTTGGTGGTCTTTCTGTCTTCTACCGACTCCTCTCCGGCCTTGCTCCTCCAGCTCTCTCTGTGCTCTGTCCCCCAAATATTCCTACAGGTCGCACAAGATCTGCCAGCAACCCTCTTATGGTTGAACTGCCAAAATCAAGACTCTCTGCTCACCTTCACTCCTTCATTCCTCTTTTCTCCCGCCTCTGGAACAAACTCCCTCACTCTCTTCAATCCCACTCCTCCCTCCAGGTCTTTAAAACAGCTGTTCACCACCATCTCTTATCTTCCCCCATCCAAAACCTTGATCTTTTCTACCCCCGCTAATTCACCCCAGATACACTTTTTCGAAATTTCAACTTCTTTCCTGGAAGTCCTTGCAGTGTTCATATGTTTTATACCTCTCCCACATCCCCCCAAGCCCTCTCCCTCCCACATTTCTCTCGATGTTCCTGCTCTTAAATGTTGTGTTTGTGTCCTTCGCCCTCTCTCCCCATCTTGTCTACCGCTCCCCTTATTTTGTGTTTTATGTGTCGGTTTGTGTCAGTTTGACTTTTTGTGTGATTAATGTTAGCTCTTCACGAGTCTCGATCTTGTATCCAAAAAAAAACACAAAAGCCTTAAAAAACACCAAAAACACGTCCTGGCGGGGGTCTGCAATCTCTGATTGCTCTTTCTTGTTTTTATTTATTTTTAATCCTCGTGACCTCATTGTTCATATGGCTGTTTACTCGTGTGACATCTCGGGTGTACGAGCACCTTGCTGTGTGTGCAGTGTTTCATTTTGTATTCTCTCCAGTAGCTTTTCTATCCAGAGCTTGTCAGGAAATAGGGGATTGGGTACATGCTGATGATCAGGAAATAGGGGATTGGGTACATGCTGATGATCAGGAAATAGGGGATTGGGTACATGCTGATGATCAGGAAATAGGGGATTGGGTACATGCTGATGATCAGGAAATAGGGGATTGGGTACATGCTGATGATCAGGAAATATGGGATTGGGTACATGCTGATGATCAGGAAATAGGGGATTGGGTACATGCTGATGATCAGGAAATAGGGGATTGGGTACATGCTGATGATCAGGAAATAGGGGATTGGGTACATGCTGATGATCAGGAAATAGGGGATTGGGTACATGCTGATGATCAGGAAATAGGGGATTGGGTACATGCTGATGATCAGGAAATAGGGAATTTGGTACATGCTGATGATCAGGAAATAGGGGATTGGGTACTTGCTGATGATCAGGAAATAGGGGATTGGGTACATACTGATGATCAGGAAATAGGGGATTGGGTACATGCTGATGATCAGGAAATAGGGGATTTGGTACATGCTGATGATCAGGAAATAGGGGATTGGGTACATGCTGATGATCAGGAAATAGGGGATTGGGTACATGCTGATGATCAGGAAATAGGGGATTTGGTACATGCTGATGATCAGGAAATAGGGGATTGGGTACATACTGATGATCAGGAAATAGGGGATTGGGTACATGCTGATGATCAGGAAATAGGGGATTGGGTACATGCTGATGATCAGGAAATAGGGGATTGGGTACTTGCTGATGATCAGGAAATAGGGGATTGGGTACATGCTGATGATCAGGAAATAGGGGATTGGGTACATGCTGATGATCAGGAAATAGGGGATTTGGTACATGCTGATGATCAGGAAATAGGGGATTGGGTACATACTGATGATCAGGAAATAGGGGATTGGGTACATGCTGATGATCAGGAAATAGGGGATTGGGTACATGCTGATGATCAGGAAATAGGGGATTGGGTACATGCTGATGATCAGGAAATAGGGGATTGGGTACATGCTGATGATCAGGAAATAGGGGATTGGGTACATGCTGATGATCAGGAAATAGGGGATTGGGTATTGGGTACATACTGATGATCAGGAAATAGGGGATTGGGTACTTGCTGATGATCAGGAAATAGGGGATTGGGTACTTGCTGATGATCAGGAAATAGGGGATTGGGTACATGCTGATGATCAGGAAATAGGGGATTGGGTACATGCTGATGATCAGGAAATAGGGGATTGGGTACATGCTGATGATCAGGAAATAGGGGATTGGGTACTTGCTGATGATCAGGAAATAGGGGATTGGGTACATGCTGATGATCAGGAAATAGGGGATTGGGTACATGCTGATGATCAGGAAATAGGGGATTGGGTACATGCTGATGAAAAAATTAACATCATTATGCTTATGAGAGCAAAGTTGTCACAACAAATTATACGACCGTTCAAACCTGTATCGTTCAAATTTTTAATACAGTTGCCGTGCTAATTGATCTTGTTTAAACTTCCCATGATCTACTCAGATGTTCTAAAGGTTTGTACAATAAATGATGAGCTCGTACATCCAAAGGTGTCTTCCCCAGTTTAAATTTTCTTCCTTTATGACAGCTGTTGTGGGATTTTTTTTAACGTTAACTAAAATGTTCACAAAGTAAAATTTAGTTCCAGCACGCATTGTACAGTTGGATATTGACGTGTAATCAAATTGTTGAAGGATCTCTATATATCCTGAATCGGACTTGATTACCTCGCTCACAAAGCGGGGTACCCAATAGGTTAACTCTCTGTCTGTCTGTCTATCTGTCTGTCTGCAGACATCAGGCTGTGATCAAGGAACAACTTAATTTATATTGAATTATATTTCTTGAACAATGTAGAACACGAATCAGAATACAAACTTATAGTTTAGCTGTACTTTGGCTCTGAATTTGGAAAACTATACAGAATCTCATTCCGATCGCACATGCGCACAGAGGAGTGAGAAAAATTTTAAGCTGTGAAGCCGCTTCAATATTTGGCTAGGTCTGTCATCCGTAAAAAAAGAAGAAGAACCTTTCTAATGGGTTCTAAAGGGTAATTATAATGGGTTGTAAGGGTAATTCTCATGGGTTATAAAGGGTAATTCTAAAGGGTTCTAAAGGGTTCTAAAGGGTAATTCTAAAGGGTAATTCTGAAAGGTTCTAAAGGGTAATTCTAATGAGTTCTAAAGGGTAATTCTGATGGGTTCTAAAGGGTAATTGTAGAGCGTTCTAAAGGGTAATTCCAATGGGTTCTAAAGGGTAATTCCAATGGGTTCTAAAGCGTAATTCCAATGGGTTCTAAAGGGTAATTCTAATGGGTTGTAAGGGTAATTCTAATGGGTTGTAAGGGTAATTCTTATTGGTTGTAAGGGTAATTGTAATGGGTTGTAAGGGTAATTCTAATGGGTTGTAAGGGTAATTCTAATGGGTTCTAAAGGGTAATTCTAAAGGGTTCTATAAGGTAATTCTAAAGGGTAATTCTGAAGGGTTCTAAAGGGTATTTCTAATGGGTTCTAAAGGGTAATTCTAATGGGTTCTAAAGGGTAATTCTGATGGGTTCTAAAGGGTAATTCTAGTGTGTTCTAAAGGGTAATTCTAGAGGGTTCTAAAGGGTAATTCCAATGCGGTCTAAAGGGTAATTCTAATGGGTTCTAAAGGGCAATTCTAATGGGTTCTAATGGGGATTATTCTAATGGGTTCTAAAGGGTAATTCTAATGAGTTCTAAAGGGCAATTCTAATCGGTTTCATTTGTTGAATTTCATATTTAAAATGCCAAACTGAACCGTTTCCCTCGGACATAGGTGCGATCCTTTTTACTCTGTCTCTGCTGTCTGGCATACACTCGTGACCACTAACACAGATTAAACTCTGATGTCTGGCAGTCAAAAAAAACTTGAAAATCATTCCAAACTTACTGTTTTTAACACTTTAGGGATATCATAAAGGACACAAAGAACAGTACAAAGAGCTAATTACAAGTGTTACATATGGTGGTGTTAAACATGATGCATCGTCGACAGTAACTTCACCAAAAAAAAAAAATTATACAGCCTTTAAAACTTTTATTTTATTCCATTTCAACACAAATCGCCTTCTTGGAAGTTCCAAAAACCTCAAGTTTTACAATATTGAAACAAAATATTACGCCATTTTATGTCATCTCGACGAATCAAATATACCGCTCACACTCTCAACGTTGGACAATATCCCGATACAGACAAAATGGCGGCTCATAGGAAATCTAGATTGTACTAGGAAATGTAAAGCAAGAGTTTAAAAGTCCCTTCCCATGTCCTTCTTCTCAGGACAGCGTTGAGTAAGGTGTTCTATGAACTCTCTAGTTATTTTGAGGGTTTTTTTGGAAACAAAAGTCAATCATATTGTGAGTCATGTCTAAAATACATTAATAAAAAGTAATTAATAATGATTTAAACAGTACCATAATGGTCCTATTTATTAACACTGATCAACGATGTACATGATCCTTGAAATTCTAACCAAATTGGTCGAACTACTACAACTGCGTATATTACTATTTCTTTAATGTCCCTGATTATTTCCCCTTTTATGCGGTTGGTTTGAATAATGTCAACCCAAGTTTCTCACAAACTGGCTAGCCTGGCCTCCTCTTTGACTGAAAAGGGCAGGAATTCGGAATTTTTTTCAGGGTTCCGGCAATAATTCGCCACCACTTCACAAAAAGCATTGCAAGACCTTTAACACACACCAACAACCCGTACTAGCAGACTGGATCCTCTGGCTTGATGTCATTCTGATGGCGCACACGTTGATGCATCGCCCTCCATCTGAAATGCCAGAGTGAAAGTTATACCTGGGTAGATATTTGAATCCAAGTTGAATGGTTCAAAGGTGAATGCACATACCTCTAAGCTATCCGGTAAGCTCCGATTGGTCCAACTACACCCACCCGAATGTTTTGTAGTAATTATGGCCATAAAATAGAGCTTGGTCATTACGTTGGATTATTCCAAATGAATATTTCTTGAAGCCAAAGGCACATGTTTTTCTGGAAGTTTCTGTGCTCTGCCATTCCAAAGTTGAGAAATGTTTGTGCATTAAGTTGGATTATTGTCCCCCGTCGCACCGCGGAGCGAAAGGGCGACTATGGTTTTGCCCTCAGTCCGTCTGTGCGTGCGTGCGTGCGTGCGTGTGTGCGTGCGTAAGCGAAGGATCGCATTCGAATTTGGTGTGTGGGTGAAACCCTCGTCAAAATCCAAGATGGCCGCCGCCATGTAGGTCTGAACCTTGTGAGCGGAATATCTTGAAAACTAAATGAACTACTAACTTATAATCTGGTGTGTGGGTGTATCTACGCATAAGGAAAAACGCTATTGAAAATTGGGTCGCCACGTCAAAATCCAAGATGGCCGCTGCCATGTATGTCTGAACCTTGTGAGCGGAATATCTTGAAAAATAAGCGAAGTACCAACTTCTAATTTGGTATGTGGGTGTATCTCGGCATAAGGAAGAACGCTATTGAAAATTGGGTCGCCACGTCAAAATCCAAGATGGCCGCCACCATATATATGTCTGAAACTTGTGAGCGAAATATCTTGAAAAATAAACGAACTACTAACTTTTAATCTGGTGTGTGGGTGTATCTACGCATAAGGGAGAACGCTATTGAAACTTGGGTCGCTACTTCAAAATCCAAGATGGCCGCCTTGCGTCTTCCACTTTGTCAACTCGCATCACGTCACCGACGGGGGACCTAGGCGTAACGCTTGTTCCAAATGAGTATTTCTTGAAGCCAAAGGTACATGTTTTTTCTTGAAGTTTCTGTGCTCTGCCATTCCAAAGTTGAGAAATGTTTGTGCATTAAGTTGGATTATTCCAAATGAGTATTTCTTGAAGCCAAAGGTACATGTTTTTTCTGGAAGTTTCTGTGCTCTGCCATTCCAAAGTTGAGAAATGTTTGTGCATTAAGTTGGATTATTCCAAATGAGTATTTCTTGAAGCCAAAGGTACATGTTTTTTCTGGAAGTTTCTGTGCTCTGCCATTCCAAAGTTGAGAAAGGTTTGTGCAGGAAAAATGAAAAACAACTGGAATGCTGTAGCTGTGATTTTGAGTTGCAGTTAAAGTTTACGCTGCCTTTTGGTTATTTAGAACTTAATGGTGTGTGAAAGCATGTTCTTTCCTCTCACTTGCCATGGATTTTCCTTTTGAACTGCGTCTATCCAAACAGCTGGGACAAACGGAAGAACCCGGAACCTTGGAACAAGCTGAAACCCACAGACCAATACAAGGCAAGCAGAGAAGATATAAAGTTGATATGATTTTGAAAGTATTGCAAAGTTCTGTTCTGATCCGTTTTGAAACCAGGCTCGGATTGAGTTTGATTCACTTAATTTTATTGTTCACATTACCATTTTTATAGACTGTGATCATCAATAAGTTATTTTATACACTGTATACATGAGTTCAAAGTAACTTAAGCAATTACTATTATGCTCGACAGAGTTAATGATGTGATCTAAAATAGGATAATTGATTATCTTAGTGCAATAAAATCACGGTTGCTTTGTTGAAGTACGTGTTCTCCAAACAATCTGGCTTCTTTGCTGCTGTCCCATCGGGATTTGTGATTGTGGACGCCAGTCCCATCGCACGCGTGCTCGGGGTGTGCCGAGTGTGTGCCCGTTCAAACCGGGCCGAGTCCTGCCCTTTTCCAGCTCGCCTCAACAACGATTCGCTCGCGTGTTAAATTGGCATACTGCGGCACTCGCTCAGCTTGCACGGATCCGCAGCCGCTCCGCAAATCCCAGAGGAAGATATCCAGTAATTAAGATATCTTAGGATTTGATGAATCAGCATTTTGGGCTTGAAAGTGGGAGAAAAATGGGATACTTAGGACAAAACTTTTCTTTTACTTTCTCATTTGAACTTCCATCGAAAACTCGTTTGGACATTCTGTGAAACGTGAAATGTCAATGTGTAACTTTGGATATTTTGTCGTAACAACCTGGACTCCAACAGAACAATAACTAAAATGGCTGCAAAAGGTATCGACATATGATTTTGCAAACATTTCATCTGTCTGTGGCCAGAATGGAACATTAACATAACTACTCGAGGAAGCTGAAACCACAGTGGTATATATACACAGTGCCTATAGAAAGTTCACACCCTCTTTCAAAATTTTCATCTTTTCTTGCCTTTTAGCCTGGAAATAAATTGCATTAAATCAGACTTTTTCCACCTTTACTTACACATCGTAACCCACAACTTCCAAGTGAAAAACAAATTCTACAAATTTCTGAAAATTAATTAAAAATACAAAACTAGAATATCTTGGTTGGATAAGTGTCCACCCCCCTGGGTTAATACTTGGTGGAAGCACCTTTGATAGTAATTACAGCTGTGAGTCTGTTGGGATAGGTCTCTACCAACTTTGCACACCTTGATTGGGCAATATTTGCCCAATCTTCTGAATAAAACTGTTCAAGCTCAGTCAAGTAATGTGAGGAGTGTTGATGGACAGCATTCTCAAGTCATGTCACAGATTTTCGATTGGATTTAGGTCGAGGCTCTGACTGGGCCACTCAAGGACAGTTATCTTTCCTGAGCCACTCCAGTGTAGGTTTGGTCATGTGCTTTGGGTCATTGTCATGCTGAAAGGTGAACTTCCGTCCCAATTTCAGCTTCCTTGGAGAGGGCAGCAGGTTTTCCTCTAGGATTTTTCTCTTTATTGCTCCATCCATTTTCCCTTCTATCCTGATAAGTTCCCCAGTCCCTGCTGATGGGAAACATCCCCATAACATGATGCTGCCACCACCATGCTTCACAGTAGGGATGGTGTTCTTTGGGTGATGTGCTGTGTTGGGTTTGCGCCGAATGTAACGTTTTGCATTTTGGCCAAAAAGTTCCATCTTGGTTTCGTCAGACCACAAAACCTTTTGCCACATGACTTCAGAATCTCATGAGTGGTTTTTTTCTTTTCAAACCTCAAATGGGACTCAAGGTGGGCTTTTTTGAGTAATGGCTTCCTTATTGCTACCCCACCATACAGGCCAGACTTGTGGAGTGCTTGGTGTATTGTTGTCACAAGCACACAGTGACCATTCTTTGCCATAAAGGCCTGTAGCTCTTTCAAAGTTACCATTGGCCTCTTGGTGGCCTCTCTGATCAGTCTCCCCCTTGCTTGGCCATCCAGTTTGGAGGGACGGCCTGATCTAGGCAGGGTCTTGGTTGTACCCTACTCCTTCCACTTCTTAATGATTGTCTTGACTGTGCTCCAAGGGATATTCAAGGCCTTTGAAATATTTTTATACCCATCCCCTGATTTGTGCCTTTCCACAACTTTATCCCAGAAATCTTTTTGAAAGCTCCTTGGTGCTCATGGTTGAGTCTTTGCTGTGAAATGCACTATCCAGCAGAGGAAACTTACAGGAACAGCTGATGTTATTCTGAAATAATCAGAATCACGACAACACAGGTGTTATGTAGGCAAATTAACTTGGTGTGTGATTTTCAAGGTGATTCGTTACACCTCAGATCATTTACAATTATTGCTAAATTAAGGGGGTGGACACTTATCCAACCAAGATAATCTAGTTTTGTATTTTTAATTAATTTTTCTGAAATTTGTAGAATTTGTTTTTCACTTGGAAGTTGTGGGTTACGATGTGTAAATAAAGGTGGAAAAAGTCTGATTTAATGCAATTTATTTTCAGGCTAAAAGGCAAGAAAAGGTGAAAATTTTGAAAGGGGGTATAGGTTTTCTATTGTGTACGTGTACGTACAAAGTCGCCGGAGGCATTATGTTTTCAGGTTGTCCACCCGTCCGTCCGTGATAGGTTTTCCTTACCACGATAACTTGATAACGGCTGAAAGGATCTTAGTCAAACTTGGTGCATGTATGTATGTATGTATAATGAGGTAAAGACTAACTGATTAAATTTTAGGGTCATCAGGTCAAATGTCAGAGGTCATGTTAGTTAAAAACCTGTTACCGTGATAACTTGTGAACCAGTGTTGGAATTCTGACCAAGTTTGGTACAGTTATGTAAAATGATGTAAAGATGAACTGATTGGATTTCTGGGTCAAGAGGTCAAAGGTCAAAGTCTTATATGTCTATAACTTGAGAACAGCTGAAGTGATCTAATTCAAACTTGGTACAGATATGCACAATTATCTAAAGATTAAATGATTAGCCCAAGGTCAAAGGCCAAAGGTCAGAGGTCATGTCAGGTAAAAATATAACTTGTGAACAGCTGAAGGGATTTCAATTAAAACTTGGTACAGGTATGTATAATGATGTAAACATGAACTGATTAACTTTTGGGGTCAAGAGGTTAAAGGTCAGAGGTCATGTCAGGTAGAAATGTGATTACTTGAGAACAGCTGAATGGATTTAAATCAAACTTGGTACAAGTATTGTGATGATGTAATAATAATAATAATAATGATAATAATAATAATAACTAGAACTGCCACTTTAAAACTGCTGGCAGTGATGACCGGTTTACTCGCACCCACTTTTGATGCAACCCCACTGTTGATACAACCCCACTTTTGATACAACCCCACTTGTGATACAACCCCACTTTCATTGGACATGCTTTGACACAACCCCCTTGGATACAACCCCGACACACACACACACACACACACACACACACACACACACACACACACACACACACATCCCCCCTACCCCCTCCCACACACACACCCACACCCCTCCCCCCACACGCACACCCTCAACACACACACACACACACACACACCAACCCCCCCCTTCCACATACACAAACACACCCCACCCCCAACACACACACACACACACACACACACACACACACACACACACACACACACACACACACACACACACACACACACATCCACACCCACACACAAACACACATATCCACACACACACCCACACACAAACACCCCCACACCCCTCCCTCCACACACCCACACATATCCACACAAACGCACATCCCCTTCCACCCCACCCCCTCCCCCACATACACACACACACACACACACACAAACACACGCACACATCTCTACACCCCCCCCCCCCCACCCCAACACACACACACACACACACACACACACATGCACACACACAACACACACACATACACACACACATCCACCCTACCCCCACCCACACCCCTCCCCCCAAACACACACACACACACACACACACACCAACCCCCCCCCCCCCACCTACACACACACATCCCTCCACCCCCACACACACACACATCCCCCCTACACACACACACACATACACCCCACCCCCAACACACACACACACACACACACATATCCACACACACACACACACACAAACACGCGCACACACCTCCCCCCACACGCACACACATATCCAGACAAATGCACAACCCCCTCCCCCCACCTCCCAAGACACATCCCACACACACATCCCCTGACACACACCCCCCCCCCCCCACACACACACATCCCCACACACACACACATTCCCCCTACCCCCCACCCACATACACACACATACACACACACAAACACATGCACACGTCCTCCCACCCCCACCCCTAACACACACACATGCACACATCCCCCCAACACACACACACACACACACAAACACACACACATACCCCCCCCCCCACCCCTAACACACACACAAACACATGCACACCCCCCCACCCCCAACCCTAACACACATGCACACACACACAAACACCCGCACACCCCTCCCCCCACACGCACACACACACCCCCCCCCTACACACACACACGCTTATTTTTCAAGATATGCAGGTTGCAAGGTCAGACATATATATGGTGGCGGCCATCTTGGATTTGACGTGGTGACCCAATTTTCAATAGCGTTCTTCCTTATGCCTAGATACACCCACGCACCAAATTAGAAGTTGGTTCTTTGCTTATTTTTCAAGATATTCCGCTCACAAAGTTCAGACATAGGTATGGTGGCGGCCATCTTGGATTTTGACGTGGCGACCCAATTTACGATAGCGTTCTTCCTTGTGCCTAGATACACCCACACACCAAATTAGAAGTTGCTACTTTGCTTATTTTTCAAGATATGCAGGTTGCAAGGTCAGACATATATATGGTGGCGGCCATCTTGGATTTTGACGTGGCGACCCAATTTTCGATAGCGTTCTTCCTTGTGTCTAGATACACCCACACACCAAATTAGAAGTTGCTACTTTGCTTATTTTTCAAGATATGCAGGTTGCAAGGTTCAGACATACATGGTGGCGGCCATCTTGGATTTTGCCGTGGCGACCCAATTTTCAATAGCTGGCGCATGCGCAGATGGGTTGCACTGTGATGCCACTGAAAAGCGACAGAAAACCGCGCATGCGCAGATCGCGGACATGATTCATTTCGATTTCTATCTTTATTTAATTTCCGAAAAGACGTCTGCATTCGAAAATCGCGTGATGACGTCACGACGTAAATGCATTTCTTCATATAACTTCAGATCGGCTGGATGGATTTTGACGACATAAACGGCATCGTGTAGGGCATTTAGTTGCGCAAATCTGAAGACCAATTGCGACCATGACAGCCATTTCCTTCTCGCACAGCACCTTACGTAATATGTGGATGGATGTTTGCACATGCGCAAATGGCCCACTGTATTTTCGTGTATTACGTACGCGCCTTGATGGGCTTACTTTCAGTGAAATACGATCGAGTTAAAAATAGTCAGAATTTGAGCAAATCTGTTTCATTCGTTTGTTAATATGCCTCATCTATTGACAAATCTGCAATTATAATTTTTTTTGAAGTTCAAATGACCGCGGGAGATCGCGTTATCGTGAGCACGTTCTGGAAAGACAAAATGGTGTGTTTCTTCTTCTTTCAACAATAAAGACTTATAGCTTCGCGACCGTACATCCAATCATCTTGAAAGTTTGCACACTTGTTTCGCTTGATGAGAGCCACATTGCATTAAAAATTCAAGTCGATCCATGCAGTGGTTCAAGAGTTATAAGCTTTTTAAAATTTAAACTACCATTATTTATTGCGGCCAAACCATGTGACTTATCAAAACGTCTCAAGTAACGATGAAACATCGCCCCATGAGGAACATTTGTGTAAAGTTTCCACTCGATATCTCCACAAATTATGGAGGTGATTCCATTTCTAGTTTGAAATTTTAAAACATCATAACTCTGAAACCACGTGTCGGATGACGTCGTGCTTGCTGACGTTTTTGTTCGTCATGGGTATGCGAATATGCATGCCAGGTTTGGGCTCGATACGTTCAGGGGTTTTTGTGTTTTTTCACGGAAAACAAGATGGCGGCCGAACCATGTGACGTATGACTTCGAAAATTTTTGCATTCTGAGTTTTTTTTAACTAAGCATCTGGGAAAAAAATCCCATTTTCGGGGGAGAAAAATTGTGTTTGACGAATTCTAACCTCTTAACGTTAGCATTTTTGATATAC
Organism: Myxine glutinosa; assembly: GCF_964187855.1. NCBI lineage: Eukaryota > Metazoa > Chordata > Myxini > Myxiniformes > Myxinidae > Myxine > Myxine glutinosa. The sequence goes on along the minus strand of NC_136266.1, from coordinate 179,650,442 downwards.
TCAATAAACATGTTTTTTGTTCCCATTGCAGAGTTCTTTAGAATGAGCCATTCCTCAAATTTTTCCATTGAGCCGTTTCGGAGATACAGAGGGGCAAAGTTGAAGGTGTTTTACAAGATGGCGCCAATACCACGTGACCTATGACGTCATAATTAGCATTAAAAAATTCTACGAGCCTAGCCGATCATTTGATGAAAATTTCCTGTCAATCCGACCAGCGGTTGCTGAGAAACTTAATTATGAAGTTTTCGGAGGTGCAAAATAGGGCGGAAGAATAATAATAAGAAAAACTCTAGCAGTAATAATAGGTTTCTCTCCATTTCATGGAGAGTAAACCTAATAATAATAAAGGAGTCTTATATAGCCCCATCAAGCAGAGTAAACGACCCTCATGGCGCTTTACATTATCATGCGAACGCACACACACCGCACACACATACACAAACATACAGACATACCTTCACTCTTGCCCTATTCCTCTCCCTCCCTATTCAAAACCCACAGATGTGTACTCCCCCTCCTCCTTCCCTCCCTCCGCCGCACACGTACACAGACATACTCTCGATCTCCGTCCCATCTCAAACCAAAGGGAAAACAGGACTTAGACTTTGAAAGACTTGTGAAACAGATAGGTTTTGAGGGAGGTTTTAAAGGCAGGAAGAGAGTCAACATGTCGAACAGAGGAAGGCAAGTCATTCCAGAGCAGAGGTGCAGCAAAGGAAAAGGATTTCTCGCCAAACGACTTGGTGCTGGTGCGTGGCGGCTCTAAGGTCATAGAGTCGTCGCTTGAACGAAGCCGTCGCCGAGGTTCATAGAGAGTGCGCAAATCGGAGAGATAGTGAGGTCCCGCTCCACACAATGATTTATAACATAGTGTGCAAATTTTGTATTGCACACGAGCAGAGACAGGCAGCCAGTGTAAAGATTCAAGAAGCGGAGTAACATGGTCAGACTACTTCGCCTTACAGACATAATGTGGGCGGAGGCATATCGGTCGATGAAGCTTGTTTACTTCAGCCACTCCCTTCTTTGGCAATAATTAATAAACCAATCAATGTCATATATGGCCATAGGTTGTTTGCATTTTTGTTTCGTATGTTAAACTTGTTGGCATGAAATGTATTTGTATTATTTGCTGCAAAAAAGAAGAAAGAAAAATCACCATGTAGTTGATTCAAATGCACATTTCCAATACTTACGGCATTTGTGGCTCGGTGAAACATTTGAAGTACACATGGTTTTGATTTTGATTAAACTTGTGTAACAGAGAAAAGTGAGATTTGCAAGTCCGTGCTCGCCACCGTGTTGCGTAGCTGAGTGACTTCAAAGGTGACGAGCCTCCTATGTGGAAGAAATGTGACGCGACCCTCAAAACGACTCGGCGGTTGAGTCGAGGAAACCTCCCTATTTTTCCTCAACGGTGGCTCCGACACAGCTTTAGAAATACTTGTCGGCCAGGAAATCTTCAAATTGATCAACAATGATCGGGCAAAAGAATCAAACGATGTGATAGACACAGTGATTAGTAACTTTGTTCATTGCCTCACACTCACACTCAAATGTAGCTGCTCCATTCTGCAGAAGATTTGTATGCCATCTGTAAGCTGTATGAAAGTGCTTGATCTTCACAAGCACGAGGTGAGCAAACTGCAAGCAGGAAGAAAATCGACATTGAACACCAGGACGAAGGGAAGAAGGTGTTTGAACTGAATAGAAGGAAACAGGATGACGAAGCGTCTCGTTCAGTGGTTTAATAGTCTAAACCATTATCGTTTCTTTGCTTTTTCACCAAACAAGGATACATTCTGATTTGGTGAAAAAAGAAATGCGGAACCCTTTTTGTATTTACAATTGTTTTAGGCTTGTGGTAGGGCCGAAAGACTTTCGGCTGCGAGCGATAAGTATGGCAGTTGGGAGTGCATGGAAAATAGATTCAAGGAATGATCATGGAAGTATAGAAAAGCTCACAAGTACAGTAGACTTTCTAACTGGAATCGCCTTCAAATCGGAGACAATTTTGACTGTTGTCACCATTTCCAGCACTGCCAATTTGATTAGGCCCAGTGTAATGTGCGTGCGCATTATTTTTAGTTCTAACAAGGAACTTCAATGCAGGAGGAGGCCATTAGGCCCATCAAAGCACGCGCCATGGTTGGCAACTGGTGGCTGTTTATCCGTGCTGGATCTTATTAAATGCTGAGCATCAAGCAAGGAAACAGCACGTAACATTTTAAAAGTCTTTGGTATGATTCGACCAGGGTTTGATCCACCAACCTCACAGATTCAGAACGGACTCTCTCACCTGTAAGCCATGGAGTCTCGTCATTACGTTAAACTGGTTGGCATTATTTTTTACTTTTTCGACTGTCACTTTTACTCTGAAGCATAAAGTCGTGGCCAAAAATATTGGCACCCTCGCACTTTTTTCAAATAACTCAGAATTTTCTTTTAAAATAAGTTGAAATTGACAGGAGTATTTGGTCTCCAAAATTCATTATTTCTCTGTTAATATTACAGAAGCTTTGTTTTTGATTTCAGTACTTAATATATCCTTTTAAATCAGAAAATAAAAAGAAATGGCATTGACAAAATTATTGACACCCTTGAGTTTATATTTGGTAGCACGGCCTTTGGACAAAATAACTGCAGTCAAGCGCTTCCTATAGCCATGAATGAGCTTCCTACACCTCTCTACTGGCAGTTTGGCCCACTCTTCTTGTGCAAACTACTCCAGCTCTCCCAGATTTGAATGGTGCCTTCTCTCAACTGCTGTTTTCAGATCTCCCCACATGTGTTCAATGCAATTTAGATCTGGACTCATTGGCCACTTAAGAACAGTCCAGTGTTTTCTCTTGAAACATTCTTGTGTGTTTGGGGTCATTCTCCTGCTGCAAGACCCATGACCTTTGACGGAGACCCAGATTTCTTTACACTGGGTTGAACATTGTGCTCCAAAATTCCTTGGTAATCTCCTGATTTCATGATGCCATGCACACATTCAAGGCACCCAGTGCCAGAGTCAGCACAGCAAGCACAAAACATCACTGAACCTCCTCAATCTTTGACTGTCGGGAAGGTGTTATTTTCTTTGAAGGCTTCATTTTGTTTTCTGTAAACATAGAGATGATGTGCTTTACCAAAAAGGTCTAATTTGGTCTGATCTGTTGACAGAACATTCTCACAGAAGGATTTTGGCTTGTTCAGGTGTGTTTTGGAAAACTTTAGTCTGGCTTTCTTATGTCTCTCTCTCAGCAGTGTGGTCCTCCTCGGTCTCCTACCATAGAACCCCCTTTCATTGAGTTGGCAGCGGATGGTACGAGTTGAAACTGTTGTACCTTGTGTCTGAAGGTCAGCTTAAATCTGTTTGGCAGTTGATCGATGTGGCATTGACAGAATGGTGCTTTCTCCACCATTCGAACAATCCTTCGCTGCAATCTTTGATCACGTTTTCTCTGGCGGCCACGTCCAAGGAGGTTGGCTACAGTGCCATGGGCCTTAAACTTCCTGATAACATTGCGTATGGTGGACACAGAAACATCAAGGTCTCTGGAGATGGACTTGTAGCCTTGAGATTGTCCATGCTTGGCTACAATCTTGTGGCTGACCTCAAAAATTCTCTGGTTTTCTTTCTTTTCTCCATGCTCATTGCGGTACACGCAGTGACACAAAATAGCAGAACGACTCCTTTTTTCTATTCAAACTGGTTGAATGAGTGATTTTTATATTGCAGGCACCTGTAACTCACCATAGGTGAGTTCAATTCCAAAGTAAAGGAGAATCACCTGATTGAAATCTAATTATGTCTAACAACTTCTCAAAGGTGCCAATAATATTGCCAGGCCTTTTTAGGATTTATGTGTGGAATAAGCTAACATTTAGTAATTTTTTCAAGCTTTTTTTTGTTTTGTTCCACTGCAAACCAAAGAAATACATATGTGGATACCAAAGAAAGAGTGCAAGGGTGCCAGTATTTTTGGCCACAACAGTATATGACATTTAAAAACCATGACCATTCACCATGTGCTACTTTACTGTGTAGTCCATTTTATTTGGCAGGAGTCAACTCAGAGCTTCTGTTAACTTGTGAGGACAATGAATGTATGAACCTGATAAAAAAATATATCCGCCTGCAAAAGTGATGAGCTGATTGATTGAAGAAGGAAAAGATCGTCATTATGGAGGACTGCAATGGATAGACATATACACAGTGCATAGACAAGATAGAAGCGTGTTACAAACGATGTGGCTTAGATATTGTGTCCCATGTGACTGATTTTGTGCTTATGTCAATGTATCAAATTTGCTTCTCGTTTTCCAAATGAGGTGTATGTGTTCTACAATTCCAATGGGGGAAAATGTTATTCATTGTTTGTGCAACCTCTGCAACTTTTTGCTTGAGATAACTTAGGTTGGAGAGAAGGGATGCCATAATGATCTGGTAGGTTCTGGAGACTGGGAATTTGGAGGGAAGACACACGGGAGGAGTCAAATGAGAAGACTACCTTTCATTGGGAAGTCAAATGTAGGACTGATGTAGTTCCTGTCATATATTATTGAGTGTTCGTCGGATCTCTGATTTCACCACACCCTTGCACTGTTGAGGTAAATGCTAAAACTTAATGGCGGCCAACGACACAAGTGTCAATACATCCAGCTCAGCCATTTTGCTTTGCAAGCAGGACAAGGTTACACCCCCAGATTGCCGAAAGCTAAATGAGGCTATCTTGGGCCTTCTGCTTTGCTATTTAAAAAAACCCCCACAACTGAGGATGCTTGTAATGTGAACATTGAAGTCTGAGCTGGGTACGTATGAACTAGAGCTGGGGACATCCGAGGTCAACCACCCAGAGCCATTACTGTGATTGATTTGTCCTGCAATTGTAGCAATTGAATTGGGCAAGCCTGTTCTCCACATGCAGCTTTACTGCCATATTGTGACTCTTGAAGGCGACGAGTTAGCATTCCTGTGTAGGGTCATGGGACACCAACCAGAGCGAACAGTTTGCTACAATTTGCCAGAGAAACCATCAGCTGTGCCTCACCACTCCTTCACACCATTTCAGCCAATTCGGGCTGGTCTCAAGCTTCACAAATTGCCAGTTTGATTTTGAAGAAACCGATAACAGGACGGAGCAACCAGCATCTTTCTTTGCTGTCTGTTTTTCCTGATCTGTCTCCTCAATACTTGTTACTCCCACCAGGGAGTAATGCATTCGATCGTGTCCGTGTGTGTGTGTGTGTGTGTGTGTGTGTGTGTGTGTGTGTGTGTGTGTGTGTGCGTGTGTGCGTGTGTGTGTGTGTGTGTGCGTGTGTGCGTGTGTGTGTTCGTGCGTTTGTGAACGAGAAATCTGGAAAAGTTCTGAACAGATTTGGATGAAAGTTGGTGGGATGATTGCCCTTGGGATAAGGAAGAATTGATTAGTTTTTGGTGAAGCTCAGGATATTATTCCGGATCCAGGAATTTTTTGAAGGATTTTTTTACCATTTTTTTTTTTTGTTTTTTTTGTTTTTTTTGTATACAAGATCAAGGCTCGTGTAAGAGCTAACATCAATCACAAAAAAGCAAATGGACACACAACACATACAATAAAGGGACCGGGAGACAAGATGGGGAGAGAGAGGGAGGCACACAAGTACAACAGCAGAGAAGTTCCCAATCCACTGGAATGCGGCTTTCATTGTGAGAGCATGAAGCAAAATATTCTGTGGTCTCATAAGATGAAAATTGAACTCTTTGGCCTGAATGCAAAGTAAAGTACTGTGTATGGCAGAAAGCTCATCACCGAGCACAACTCATCACTCATCTACCACCATCCCTTCCGTGAAGCATGGTGGTGGCAGCATCATTCTATGGGGATGCTTTTTAACGGGAGGGACGAGGAGACTTGTGAGGACAGAGGGAACAATGAATGGAGCCAAATGCAGGTGAATCCTTGAGGAGAATCTGCTTCGGAGTGCAAAAGACCTTAGATCGTGGCGAAGATTTACGTTCCAACAGGACAATGACCCCAAGCATACAGCCAAAGCAACACTGGAATGGCTTCAGAAGAAAAACGTGAAAGTCCTTTAGTGGCCCAGCCAAAGCTCAGAATCTGTGGAAAGACTTGAAGATTGCTGTTCACCAACATTCCCCATCCAACTAGGTTGGAAGATAGGGTTCATTTTCTTTTAACATTATCGTCTATATTCTATATTTAACATTGTGATATGAAAATAGTTTTCATATTTGTTGTAAATGTAGTTTAAACTTGTGGTTATGCGTTTGAGTGGTGTATTTTGTTAGCAGCGTTGTCTTCAAGGTTCTTTTTTTTTTGGCGCTGAGGAAGCGCCTTTAGCGATTGACTTCCAGCCAGTGTAACGCTAATTCCTGTCACAGGAATTCTGAGATCATATAAGTGGGCGTGGCAGTTCCTGATTGGTTCGTGTTGGGGAACGCCTTCTCGCTGCCGACGTGACGTAAATTCGCGCACGCGCACTGGTGAAGCTTACTCGATCTTACTCGATCCCATATTACATGTACTTTCATTGCATACAAATTATACTTCCTCCTAGAAATTCCATGCCCGAACCTCAGCGCAATCCAAGAGGATTCACTTGTTTCTAATAAAGACATATTCTGTCATTTTAAAACCACTAAAGTGTGTATTAGGTTTCCCCGTTTCATAAAATGTATCGTTTGATACGTATAATACTTTAAAACTGTTTTTTTTTTTTTTTTACCTCAGAAGAGATATCAACATAGCATTTAGCTCAGCGAATGTCAATCGCGGTGTAAGTATTTGATGAACTTATAAAGACAGGTGAGTTATAAGTGTGACCAGCATGTGCACGGGATTCTTCCCAGAAGAATGAGTGTTCGCATTAGCTTGTACGACTTAAAATGAGCGAGTTTTGTTTTCACGTTTGGGCCAGTTTTACATGTTGTATCCCTAAGGAATGAAACGAACGTTTTTCTGGCTTACAATTTTATTTGAAGTCACACACGCCTCAAAATACACTCACTTATATAGAATTGAACGCTGAATCCGAAAATGTAAGTGAAATTGCCTTGTTTTTTTTAAACATTATCTTCTATATATTCTAAATATATATCTGTGCAGTGTCTGTCTTGTGTTGTCGCTGAACTACTCCCTCAAACTTTTGTGAAATCGTACTATTCCAACTTGACCCACGGTGGGAGTATGCGCTCTACGGAGTGGCGTTCCAGTAATGTCCATGTTTTTCTGTGCAGATGTTCCATTTATGATTATCCCCACGCTTTTTGAAAAAAAAAAAAAAACCAGCTGAGGATATTGTAATCAGCCTGTCTGTGTCTGTCCGTCAGTCACACGATCTCCTCCTCGTACAATTGTGCAGAACATCACCAAACTTGGTCGTTAATCACCAAACTTGGGGAAGGGGTGGAGGGGGGGGGGGAGACACATAAAATGAGTAACGATGTTTTGGATTCGGCCCCCATTTCATGCCCCAGGGTCGGGAACTTGAGGTCAAGGGGGTCAAAACAAGATTATTATTTTTAACAACATCTGATATTGGGTTATTCCTGGTGTAACCTTTTGCAACAGTTTCAACTTTGCTTTAGGTGGGAAGAGTGGGAATTTGTCAGTGCCATCGACTTCGCTCCAGTCATCTATTACATTGGCGTGAATGATATATAATCTGCATGTGCCTGTGTAACCATGTAATCTGCGTCAATTTTACAAGTAAACGTTATAAGTATTATGACCGAACAATGGCAATTACGGTTGTAAATATGGGTTGTGATTGGTCAGTATTTGTAAACTTTCTGGCTCGGTGCTTCTGTGCTTGTCCATAGTGTCTTTGAACCTTTGTAAAACAAATTATTGCTCACGCTCGCAATGGCTACATCACTTGATGGTGCTTGTGATTGGATCACAGTGATAGGTCCTGCAGACCGAAGGAACTATATACAACATACCATTCCCTCAGGAAAGTAAATTGGATATTTAGGGCCCTGTTGAAAACCCAATTTACAACAGGCTTCAACCAAGATTCCTTCTTTTCCATTGACCGGGATTCGCCAAATCGCTGCTCCACTTTCCATCCAATCCCTTATTGTGGACTCTGCAGCCATATGGTATCTGCTCAAGGAAGTATAATCAACCTGGGTTAGACGGGAAGTTTTGAGTGCTGTTTGTTCTGCCGTAGGGTTTTGTTATTTTGTTGTGTGGTCAAAAGTGTTTTGGGAAGGTGTCTGGGCATGTGACATCTCATTGGTGCTCAACGTACATCTTCGATGTATGAGCTCATTGTAAATTGCACATGGTGGGGAAACATCGCCTCCACCATCACGTCACCAGACTCGTCTTCATTTCTGTTTTGTGTAATTGAACTTTGTAAGCTGACCCTTTTTCTGTGTTGAGTAAGGTGTAGGTGCATGGTGCTAGTGCCATGGAATGGTAATAAACACTTCAGTTCTGTACATGGAATTCCTGTGCCTCCACAATGTCTGTCTCCTCTGCTTCATTGAGCTAAGCGGGAATTTGCTTGGCATGCAAATGAATGTGAACGTTTTATTGTGCTTGTATCGGCTGCTGCTGTTGTTGTTTTTGTTGTTGTTGGTGGTGGTGTTGTTGGATAGCCCCAGACAGTTCTCTCAAACAAGCCCGTGGCACAGAGACACCAGCAGGAGCGACCCACAGATCCCCCACGTACAGGATGGTTTACCCCATCCTTCATGAAGTCAGGACCACGACAGAGTTGGAGAGACAGTTAGAGAGAGAGAGAGAGAGTTAGGGAGGGAGAGTTAGAGAGGGAGAGTTAGAGAGGGAGAGTTAGAGAGGGAGACATAGGGAGGGAGACATAGGGAGGGAGAAATAGGGAGGGAGACATAGGGAGGGAGACATAGGGAGGGAGACATAGGGAGGGAGACATAGGGAGGGAGACATAGGGAGGGAGACATAGGGAGGGAGACATAGGGAGGGAGACATAGAGAGGGAGACATAGAGAGGGAGAGTTAGAGAGGGAGAGTTAGAGAGGGAGACATAGAGAGGGAGACATAGGGAGGGAGACATAGGGAGGGAGACATAGGGAGGGAGACATAGGGAGGGAGACATAGGGAGGGAGACATAGGGAGGGAGACATAGAGAGGGAGACATAGAGAGGGAGACATAGAGAGGGAGACATAGAGAGGGAGACATAGAGAGGGAGACATAGAGAGGGAGACATAGAGAGGGAGACATAGAGAGGGAGACATAGAGAGGGAGACATAGAGAGGGAGACATAGAGAGGGAGACATAGAGAGGGAGACATAGGGAGGGAGACATAGGGAGGGAGAGTTAGAGAGGGAAAGGGCCGGTGCATGGGGACCAATCGGCACTCTGACCGTGACCGCGCTGCCCTGACGAATCCGGGCAGCAGGGAAGAATGGGGAAGATTTGTCCCCCGACTTGCGTTGGGTGGGGGTGGAGGGTGGGGGGTGGGGGGGGGGTACAACCACCGTGAAGAGGCGTCCCCAATAGTTGTCGTATCGGCTGTTGCCATCCAAAAGGGGATGATAAGAACCGCAAATGAAGAAAGCTCATCATCCACCACCTTTTTACTCTTACACAGTGTTTTACTGCGTTCATGTGTGCATGCTTTGTGCAGTCATTTTATTTCTTTCTTATCGTTGATAAATGATGACGTGCTAAATGATTGCACTTCCTCCTGTGGTGACACATACTGAATCAGCCGCTACTCATCGTGTTTGTGAAGTTATGGTTTGTGTTAAAGTTGGTGCTGTCGTTGGGGTGTGAAACGGTTCGCCATGTGCTCAGCACTGCATCTGTGCTGAGATTACGCTTTGGGTGATGGTTTCACACGGGGTTTTTAGATCTAGAGCTAATGCTAGCGTTGGTGAGAGTTCACCTTTGGGGTATGGTCCAGGTCTTGTCTGGTTCGGTTTGGATTGTTTGAGGTTATTAATGCTAGCGTTGGTGAGAGTTTACCTTTGGGGTATGGTCCAGGTCTTGTCTGGTTAGGTTTGGATTGTTTGAGGTTATTAATGCTAGCGTTGGTGAGAGTTCACCTTTGGGGTATGGTCCAGGTCTGGTCTGGTTAGGTTTGGATTGTTTGAGGTTATTAATGCTAGCGTTGGTGAGAGTTCACCTTTGGGGTATGGTCCAGGTCTGGTCTGGTTAGGTTTGGATTGTTTGAGGTTATTAATGCTAGCGTTGGTGAGAGTTCACCTTTGGGGTATGGTCCAGGTCTGGTCTGGTTAGGTTTGGATTGTTTGAGGTTATTAATGCTAGCGTTGGTGAGAGTTCACCTTTGGGGTATGGTCCAGGTCTGGTCTGGTTAGGTTTGGATTGTTTGAGGTTATTTATGCTAGCGTTGGTGAGAGTTCACCTTTGGGGTATGGTCCAGGTCTGGTCTGGTTCGGTTTGGATTGTTTGAGGTTATTAATGCTAGCGTTGGTGAGAGTTCACCTTTGGGGTATGGTCCAGGTCTTGTCTGGTTAGGTTTGGATTGTTTGAGGTTATTAATGGTGAGAGTTCACCTTTGGGGTATGGTCCAGGTCTGGTCTGGTTAGGTTTGGATTGTTTGAGGTTATTAATGCTAGCGTTGGTGAGAGTTCACCTTTGGGGTATGGTCCACGTCTTGTCTGGTTAGGTTTGGATTGTTTGAGGTTATTAATGCTAGCGTTGGTGAGAGTTCACCTTTGGGGTATGGTCCACGTCTTGTCTGGTTAGGTTTGGATTGTTTGAGGTTATTAATGGTGAGAGTTCACCTTTGGGGTATGGTCCAGGTCTGGTCTGGTTAGGTTTGGATTGTTTGAGGTTATTAATGCTAGCGTTGGTGAGAGTTCACCTTTGGGGTATGGTCCAGGTCTGGTCTGGTTAGGTTTGGATTGTTTGAGGTTATTTATGCTAGCGTTGGTGAGAGTTCACCTTTGGGGTATGGTCCAGGTCTGGTCTGGTTCGGTTTGGATTGTTTGAGGTTATTAATGCTAGCGTTGGTGAGAGTTCACCTTTGGGGTATGGTCCACGTCTTGTCTGGTTCGGTTTGGATTGTTTGAGGTTATTAATGGTGAGAGTTCACCTTTGGGGTATGGTCCAGGTCTGGTCTGGTTAGGTTTGGATTGTTTGAGGTTATTTATGCTAGCGTTGGTGAGAGTTCACCTTTGGGGTATGGTCCAGGTCTGGTCTGGTTCGGTTTGGATTGTTTGAGGTTATTAATGCTAGCGTGGGTGAGAGTTCACCTTTGGGGTATGGTCCACGTCTTGTCTGGTTCGGTTTGGATTGTTTGAGGTTATTAATGCTAGCGTTGGTGAGAGTTCACCTTTGGGGTATGGTCCAGGTCTTGTCTGGTTCGGTTTGGATTGTTTGAGGTTATTAATGCTAGCGTTGGTGAGAGTTCACCTTTGGGGTATGGTCCAGGTCTTGTCGGGTTCGGTTTGGATTGTTTGAGGTTATTAATGCTAGCGTTGGTGAGAGTTCACCTTTGGGGTATGGTCCAGGTCTTGTCTGGTTAGGTTTGGATTGTTTGAGGTTATTAATGCTAGCGTTGGTGAGAGTTCACCTTTGGGGTATGGTCCAGGTCTTGTCGGGTTCGGTTTGGATTGTTTGAGGTTATTAATGGTGAGAGTTCACCTTTGGGGTATGGTCCAGGTCCTGTCTGGTTAGGTTTGGATTGTTTGAGGTTATTAATGCTAGCGTTGGTGAGAGTTCACCTTTGGGGTATGGTCCACGTCTTGTCTGGTTCGGTTTGGATTGTTTGAGGTTATTAATGGTGAGAGTTCACCTTTGGGGTATGGTCCAGGTCTGGTCTGGTTAGGTTTGGATTGTTTGAGGTTATTAATGCTAGCGTGGGTGAGAGTTCACCTTTGGGGTATGGTCCAGGTCTTGTCGGGTTCGGTTTGGATTGTTTGAGGTTATTAATGGTGAGAGTTCACCTTTGGGGTATGGTCCAGGTCTGGTCTGGTTAGGTTTGGATTGTTTGAGGTTATTAATGCTAGCGTGGGTGAGAGTTCACCTTTGGGGTATGGTCCACGTCTTGTCTGGTTCGGTTTGGATTGTTTGAGGTTATTAATGGTGAGAGTTCACCTTTGGGGTATGGTCCAGGTCTGGTCTGGTTAGGTTTGGATTGTTTGAGGTTATTAATGCTAGCGTTGGTGAGAGTTCACCTTTGGGGTATGGTCCACGTCTTGTCTGGTTCGGTTTGGATTGTTTGAGGTTATTAATGGTGAGAGTTCACCTTTGGGGTATGGTCCAGGTCTGGTCTGGTTAGGTTTGGATTGTTTGAGGTTATTAATGCTAGCGTGGGTGAGAGTTCACCTTTGGGGTATGGTCCAGGTCTTGTCGGGTTCGGTTTGGATTGTTTGAGGTTATTAATGGTGAGAGTTCACCTTTGGGGTATGGTCCAGGTCCTGTCTGGTTCGGTTTGGATTGTTTGAGGTTATTAATGCTAGCGTTGGTGAGAGTTCACCTTTGGGGTATGGTCCAGGTCTTGTCGGGTTCGGTTTGGATTGTTTGAGGTTATTAATGCTAGCGTTGGTGAGAGTTCACCTTTGGGGTATGGTCCAGGTCTTGTCTGGTTCGGTTTGGATTGTTTGAGGTTATTAATGCTAGCGTTGGTGAGAGTTCACCTTTGGGGTATGGTCCAGGTCTTGTCTGGTTAGGTTTGGATTGTTTGAGGTTATTAATGCTAGCGTTGGTGAGAGTTCACCTTTGGGGTATGGTCCAGGTCTTGTCGGGTTCGGTTTGGATTGTTTGAGGTTATTAATGCTAGCGTTGGTGAGAGTTCACCTTTGGGGTATGGTCCAGGTCTTGTCTGGTTAGGTTTGGATTGTTTGAGGTTATTAATGCTAGCGTTGGTGAGAGTTCACCTTTGGGGTATGGTCCAGGTCTTGTCTGGTTCGGTTTGGATTGTTTGAGGTTATTAATGCTAGCGTTGGTGAGAGTTCACCTTTGGGGTATGGTCCAGGTCTTGTCTGGTTCGGTTTGGATTGTTTGAGGTTATTAATGGTGAGAGTTCACCTTTGGGGTATGGTCCAGGTCCTGTCTGGTTAGGTTTGGATTGTTTGAGGTTATTAATGCTAGCGTTGGTGAGAGTTCACCTTTGGGGTATGGTCCAGGTCTTGTCGGGTTCGGTTTGGATTGTTTGAGGTTATTAATGCTAGCGTTGGTGAGAGTTCACCTTTGGGGTATGGTCCAGGTCTTGTCGGGTTCGGTTTGGATTGTTTGAGGTTATTAATGCTAGCGTTGGTGAGAGGTCACCTTTGGGGTATGGTCCAGGTCTTGTCTGGTTCGGTTTGGATTGTTTGAGGTTATTAATGCTAGCGTTGGTGAGAGTTCACCTTTGGGGTATGGTCCAGGTCTTGTCTGGTTCGGTTTGGATTGTTTGAGGTTATCGTTGGGGATTTGTGTCTGGGATTTCTGATACCAACGGAAAGTCCCGTGAGTAGATATGATCATTGCAAAACTTTGGTATTGACAAATGATGCCTGCAAAAGATAGGTATCCTTTTGTTTGGCACTCCAAAGCAAGTGATAATACACCGATTGAAGTCGACTGGATCAATGAAATCACAGTAGATGTGTGAATATTGTGCTCTTTGGGTTTATTTGTATGGAACATGTTGTGTATTTTATTTGTCGTATTAGGCTTTTGCTTTGTGGAAGATCTTTCCTTAATTTCAGTTTTGATGCCGATTTGATGAAATATGCTTCTTTTTTTTGTCCCCCGTTTTTTGTTTTTTTTCTGGTCTTTTTTTTTTTTGTATACAAGATCGAGACTCGTGTAAGAACGCACATCGATCACATAAAAATAAACTGACACATAAAACGTAAGATAAAGGGAATCGGAGACAAGATGGTGGAGAGAGGAAAGCACACAAGTACAACAGCAGAGAACAGGGACATCGGGAGATCTGTGGGAGGGAGAGGGCTTGTGGAGAGGAGGCACCGGAAGGTGGGGTGGGGGGAGGGGGGGGGGGAGGTATAAAACACATGGACACTGCTAGGACTTCCAGGAAAGAAGTCGGTATTTCAAAAAAGTGGATCTGGGGTGAATTAACGGGGGTAGAAAAGATGAACGTTTTGTATAAGAGATGGTGGTGAAACAGCTGTTTTAAAGACCTGGAGGAAGGAGTGGGATTGAAGAGAGTGAGGGAGTTTGTTCCAGAGGCGGGAGAAAAGAGGAATGAATATGTGAATATGAAATGAATTTGTGAAATGTGAATATGAATTATGAAGAAAAGAGGAATGAATAATGCTGAGGATATTCTTGTTTATTTCTCCTTTTGCAGTTTCTTTCAATCTCGACTGATTACAGCAAGTTGAAGAAAAACGGACCTGATTTCTGAAGATGTTGACCGGGCCTGGTCGAGCTTCGTGCTAGTAATGATCGTTTTGCTTCATCTTTTCGGCCTTTTTTGTGCCGTCGAAGGAATCAGGTTGATTTTTTCTTGCTGTTGATCAATAAAATTTCTCTTGTGCATTCAAACTCACTGTCAGTTTTGCATAATCATAATATTGGAAACTTACGCTCTTTTTACTGAGCTCCGGCGTGTATCGCGATTGGTCGAGAAATGTTTTGAGGCTAGAACCAATCCTGGGTAGGGTCGCCACTCCGACACAGGATACTCAAGTGAAGGAGATTTGTCAGGAATTTGTACTTTGTTTAGGGTGTCGATGATAACTAACTCACTCTTCACGAAAGACGGTGTGGGATATTGAGTGTGCACCATCGACCTGGGTGAATATTTGGTCAGAGGATAGGTAGCTAAGGTGAGTGTGGGCTATCCTGCTAGCTCCAGTTTATTCTCACAGGGAATGCAAGTTGATTGATTAAAGTGATTAATCAATTAATTGATTAAATATAACTGTTAAAAATAATTGATGAATTCAATGTGGAATGCAAACCATCTTTTTCAAAATTACAAGATCCGATAAATTCATTCCAGCCGCACATGATGCATCATGCCTCTCTCGATCCACAAATGTACGTCAGCATCGTTTCATCGTGTGCTTGGTGGTGATAATCCGTGGTGGCACATTGACAACTTTGAATCATTTGACCAAGATGGTGGTGCCATCGAGTTGTTCATTTTCTGCGGACAGAAGGTGCGAATTTGGATTTATAATGGAATGAGTGTGCGGTATGGAGCATCATGCTCAAACGAACATCATGCTGGACCGCACAAACGTGCACAGATGGATCGAAAAGCTTGGAGAAGGCAGACAAGGTGTGTGCAACGAACAACATCATAGGAGACCATGGGATGGAAATTTGTCTCATGGCCAACTCGACTTTTGAAAGATATGCAGGTGAGTTCCAAAGATTCTCACATATGCCTTTTAAGACTCCTCTACGGCCTAACTCCCCCAGCTCTGTCTGTGCTCTGTCCCCCAAATATATATTCAGGTCACACAAGATCTGCCAGCAACCCTCTTCTGGTTAAACTGCCAAAATCAGGACCCTCTGCTCACCTTCACTCTTTCATTCCCCCCAAACCCTCTCCCTCCCACAGATCTCCCGATGTGCCTGCTCTCAAATGTTGTACTTGTGTGCTTCCCTCTCTCTCCCCATCTTGTCTCCCGCTCCCTTTATCTTATGTTTTATGTATCAGTTTGTCTTTTTGTGATTCATGTTACCTCTTACACGAGCCTCGATCTTGTATACAAAAAAAAAAAAGCCCACCTTTTGTAAACTAACATCCTTACTCCAGTGTTTCCAAATTGAACGACTTGCTATCTTGTAGTGTAGCTGGAGACGAGGCATGGGTTCCAATACAAACCTGAATCGAAGAGATAAAGCACTGAGTGGAAGCATCCGTATGTTTCCCAATAATTTCTGTTTGAGGCAGCCATGTCCAAATATGGATTATCAATCTTAAATCTTAGGTTTCATGGAGTGGAATGTCAGTGAACTATCATGAAATCTTCACCACCTGGCTTGACCATTGTTACGCCGAACCTTCACAATGGTGTGGTTATTGTTGTTGTTGTATAGCCCCGGACAGTTCTCTTGAACAGGCCCGCAGCACGGAGACAGCCGATCCGACTTGCATTGGGCGGCGGGGGGGGGGGGGGGGGTACAACCTCCACGGCTCCCCGATAGTTGTTGTTGTGTGGTAAATGATGAGGCTGGAGACTTATTTTCAGGTACTGTTCTTGTTATTTCCTCACACGTGTGAAGCGAAAAGTGGGTTTAAGCAATTGGTTCACTTCTGTCTTTGTCTCAAACGAGGAACATCTTAAGTTCAAATTCTATATTACTAGCAACGGTACCTGCCCTACGGGCGGGGCTTCCATTGGGAGGCCAAAATGAAAAGGTAAAATATCAGAAATTGAAGGCTTTTTTTATTTTAAACGATTTATATAAACATCCGTTAAATTATATCACACACAAATCATCAAAATCTAAACAGTATTTGTAGAATTTCAACAAAAGCCACATCACTGTTCATATCGGTAAATATTATTCCATCATGTTTGGAAAAGCTGGAAATTGGGGAAAAAAATTGGAAAAACAATATAGCCTATTTTACTCCAGGGGGTCCCAGGATTACCCACCCAAAATTTCGTTGCGATCGGTTCAGCCGTTTTTGCATTACATGGGAACAGACGGACATTTGGTGAATTATATTAAGATGTTTAACATGAATAGTAAAGCGAACATGTCGTTTTGCAGTAACTTGGCTCTGAATTCGTCCCGATCGCACATACGCAGGGAGGAGCGAGACAATTTTTCTTACTCTGTCTCCCTGTCAGTCAAACAAAACTGAAAATCATTCAAGCAGTAAACCTACTGTTTTTAGGGACGTCATAAAGGACACAAACAACAGGCACGAATAACAAATGTAATGTGTTTGATAAGGTGGTGTAAAAGATGTAGTAAACATTCTTGTTTTTCTTCAACTCTTAAAATCTATATTTTATTTCAATTAAATAATTAACACACAAATCGCCTTTTGCCACTTTCCAAACCCTTCCGTTTATAACAGGATTTGGACAAAATATTACGGTGTGGCGGACACAAAAGCCCACTGGCGTGGTGACATCATTCCACGCACCAAGTGGGCGGTGGCCACGCCCGAGGGGTAGGCGTGGCCTCATGATATACACCGGGCGACCAGCCCGGAGCATTTCAGTGTTACAGTGTAGTCTTACAATAAAGACGTTTATATGTTACCGCTTGTCCGCTTCCTCCTTGCTCACAAGCAGCGCGCGTAACGCCGCGCTTTACTGGTGACCCTCGACGTTGGATCTGCCGTAGCGATCCTTCCGAACACGACGCCATTGCAATGGCCAACGACAAGGCAATGGCGATTAAACTTCCCGAATTTTGGGAGGCCCAGGCCGAAGTCTGGTTCGTTCAAGCCGAAGCCCAATTTCAGCTTCGGCGCCTCACCAACGACGACCTGCGCTACTGCCATGTCGTCGCCTCCCTCGGGCCCGGCACGGCCGCTCGAGTTGTGTCCGTCCTTCGCCATCCACCGGACGGCCACAAGTACGAGGCACTCAAGCGGCTACTCCTAGCCACGTTCGGCCTCACGGACGACGCACGGGCCGATCGCCTCCTGGATCTCCCCGAGCTCGGTGAGACGCGCCCGTCGGTCCGAATGGACCATATGCTGTCACTGTTGGGCGACGAAGCCCCCGGTTCGCTATTCCGGGCGCTTTTCCGGCGCCAACTTCCAGCGCAGGTTCGCCTCGCGTTGGCCGGGACCGAGCTAACGGAACCCCGAGCATTGGCCGCCAAGGCGGACAGGTACTTCGCCGCTTCGGACACGCGGGCGAGCGTCGGCGTGGCCATCACGGCCCTCGACGCTGATGTTCAGCAGCATGTTCCACAGCATCAGCTTCTACAGCGCGCTGATGTTCAGCAGCGCGCTGATGTTCAGCAGCATGCTGATACGCACCTCGTGAACGCCGCCACGCCCCGCCCACCGCCGCTGCGAAAACCGCCACCGCGGGGAAACCCGCCAACTCCACCGGCCGGGCGGAGCCAGCCGCGCTCCTCCAGCTCCACCACCTGGTGCTGGTTCCACGCCAAGTTCGGCCACGAAGCTCGGCGGTGTCATCCGCCGTGCTCCTTCAACGGGTCGGGAAATGCCCGGGCCGGCGCTCAATAGTGGCGATGAGCGCCGGCCGTTCGAGCAGCCTGCTGTTCATAACGGACACCTTCTCCGGGCACCGTTACCTGTGCGACACGGGAGCGCAGGTGAGTGTCATTCCCGCCGGCACGTCAGACAAGCACGCCGCGGGTGGGGGCCCCGCGCTGCTTGCCGCGAACGGGACGCCCATCCGTACGTACGGAAAACGCTGCCTCTCTCTGCGGTTTGGAGGGCAGGTTTTCCGATGGACGTTCGTCACCGCCGACGTGCCCATGGCACTGCTTGGCGCGGACTTCCTGTGCGCTAATGGGCTCCTGGTCGACGTCAAGCGCAGACGGCTTGTCCAGGCCGAGACGTTCAGCTCGCTCGCTTGTGCGTTGCCCAGCTCAACGAGCGGCTTGCCAAGCGGCTTGCCGAACGATTCGGTTCCGGCCACGTTGGTCTGTACGCTTCCGGCAGCGGACGCATTCACCCGCCTCCTCGCCGGCTTCCCGGCCCTCACGCGGCCCACCTTCTCGGCGGGGGCCGTCAAGCACGGGGTGGCCCATCACATCCCCACCGTCGGGCCACCGGTCTACGCCCGGGCACGCCGCCTCGAGCCGACGAAGCTGGCGGTGGCAAAAGCGGCGTTCGCTACCCTGGAGCGACTCGGCATCGTTCGGCGCTCAGAGAGCGCTTGGGCGTCGCCGCTGCACATCGTGCCGAAGCCCGGCGGGGGATGGCGACCGTGCGGGGACTATCGCCGTCTCAATGACGCCACGACTCCCGACCGCTACCCCGTCCCCCACATTCAGGACGTTTCCGCCCGTTTGGCGGGCAGGTCCTTCTTCTCGAAGGTGGACCTCATACGCGGCTACCATCAGGTCCCCGTCAGGCCGGAGGACGTCCCGAAGACGGCGGTCATCACGCCATTCGGACTCTTCGAGTTCCTGCGCATGCCCTTCGGTCTGAAGAATGCGGCTCAGGCGTTCCAGCGACTGATGGACAGTGTCCTGCGCGACTTGGATTTTGTCTATGTCTACCTGGACGACATCCTCGTCGCCAGCGCGTCCCGCGAAGAGCACCTACGCCACCTCCGCACGCTCTTCGAACGCCTGGGCCAGCATGGCCTGATTGTGAACCCCGCAAAGTGCCGGTTCGGCGCCGCCACAATCGATTTTCTGGGGCACCGTGTCACCAGGCACGGAGCCGTCCCCCTGCCGGCCAAGGTGGAGGCGGTGAAGGGGTTTCCGCGCCCCCGCACGATCAGAGGGCTGCAGGAGTTCCTGGGCATGGTGAACTTTTACCATCGGTTCCTGCCCCGTATCGCCCAGCTCCTGCGCCCCCTGCACGAAGCTCTCCGAGGTAAGCCGGGCAAAGGCGACGTTACCTGGACCGAGCAGATGGACACGGCGTTCACGGGCGCGAAGCTCGCCTTGGCTAACGCCACCATGCTCGCGCACCCGGCGCCCGATGCACCGATCGCCCTCACCACCGATGCCTCGGACTACGCGGTGGGCGCGGTGCACGAGCAATGGGTGCGTGGAGCTTGGCAACCGCTGGCGTTCTTTAGCCGGCAGCTTCGCCCGCCCGAACGCCGTTACAGTACCTTCGACCGCGAGTTGCTCGGACTTCACTTGGCGGTCAGGCACTTCCGCCATCTGCTCGAGGGCCGGGCGTTCACTGCCTTCGTCGACCACAAGCCGCTGATCTTCGCGATGGGCAAGGTCACCGAGCCGTGGTCGGCCCGGCAGCAGCGTCACCTCTCGGCCGTGTCCGAGTACACGACGGACATCCAGCACGTCGCGGGGAAGGACAACCCGGTGGCGGATTGCCTTTCCCGGGCCGTCGCCCACGCAGTCCACCTCGGCATCGACTATGCCCGGATGGCAGCGGACCAGGCCGCTGACCCCGACGTCCAGGCATTGCGGACCGCCGTCACGGGCCTCCGCATCACCGAGGTGCCGTTCGACGGCGCGGGCGTGGCCCTCTTGTGCGACGTCTCCCTCGGGCGTCCTCGCCCCATCGTGCCCGCGGGCTGGCAGCGCCAGGTGTTTGACGCCATCCACGGCCTGTCCCACTCGGGCGCGAGGGCCTCCCAAAGGCTGATCGCCGACAAGTTCGTCTGGCATGGCCTCCGGAAGGCCGTCCGCGGCTGGGCCAGGACGTGCCTCGCGTGCCAGCGCGCCAAGGTGCACCGGCACACCCAGGCCCCTTTGGCCCCGTTCACGGTGCCGGAACGCCGGTTTGACCACGTCCACGTGGACCTGGTGGGACCTCTGCCCCCCTCGCGGGGTTTCACCTACGTCCTCACCATGGTGGACCGCACCACCCGGTGGCCGGAGGCCGTGCCCTTGGCGTCGACAACGGCGGCCGATGTCGCGCAGGCTTTCATCGCCACCTGGGTCGCCCGGTTCGGCGCCCCCTCAGACATCTCATCCGACCGCGGCCCCCAGTTCACCTCGGAGCTCTGGGGGGCGGTTGCGCAGGGGCTCGGGGTCCGGCTGCACCGAACCACGGCCTACCACCCCCAGGCTAACGGCCTGTGTGAGCGATTTCACCGCTCATTGAAGGCCGCGCTCCGGGCCACCCTCCGCGATGGCGGCTGGGTCGACAGGCTCCCCTGGGTCCTGCTGGGCCTCCGGACGACGCCCAAGGAGGACCTGCGCGCATCCGCGGCGGAGTTGGTCTTCGGGCAACCACTGCGGGTGCCGGGCGAGTTCCTCCCCGACTCCACAGCACCATGGTCCGCGGCACAGCAGCGCTCCGCTCTGCAAGAGACCGCCCAGAGGTTCGCCCCGGTGCCAACGGCATGCCACGGGCACCCACCGACACACGTCGCCCCGGAGCTTCGCACGGCGGAGTACGTCTTTGTCCGCCACGATGCCCATCGGACACCACTGCGGCCCCCGTACGACGGGCCTTTCCGCGTGCTGGAGACGGGGCGAAGCACTTCACCCTGGACATCGGCGGTACTCCTGACCGCGTTTCGGTAGACCGCCTCAAGCCGGCCCACCTCGATGTGGACCATCCACCGCCAGTGGCCCGACCCCCACGTCGGGGCCGCCCTCCTGCGGGCGGACCCCCGGCACCGCCCAGCCCCGCCGCCACGCCGCCCCCCGGTCCTGCACCCATCCCAGGGGCAGCCAGGGGCATCCCACCTGGCATCCCTGCACCCCGGACACCGCCGATCGCCAGGGGGCGCTTCGGCCGGGTCATTCGTCTGCCCCGCAAACTGGCCCTCCAGGTGCGCGGGAATTCTGGGGGGGCGCGTGTGGCGGACACAAAAGCCCACTGGCGTGGTGACATCATTCCACGCACCAAGTGGGCGGTGGCCACGCCCGAGGGGTAGGCGTGGCCTCATGATATACACCGGGCGACCAGCCCGGAGCATTTCAGTGTTACAGTGTAGTCTTACAATAAAGACGTTTATATGTTACCGCTTGTCCGCTTCCTCCTTGCTCACAAGCAGCGCGCGTAACGCCGCGCTTTAACGGCATTTTCGACCAATCAAATTTGCTGCCTGAAGACTCCGCCCAGATATCGTGCCACACTTGTATAAGCCTACCTACCAAGATCTTAGCTGTGCGGTGTTTATAACCACAGCCCATTAATCCCTTCTTGTTTCTCAAGACAGCACGGGTTAAGGTGATCTTTGATCTCTCCAGTTACCCCGAGCAGCGGAGAAAAACAACAACATTCCAAACAGGAAAATTACTGTTTTTAAACCCACAATAAAGTTATAAAAGACACAAACAACAGACACAAATAATTCTAATGTAAGGTGTTAGGGTGATTTAATAGACTCTGGGTAAAACGGCGGTAAAAATCGAAATTTATTTATTTATACACATTTAAACCTTTATTTAAATATAATTATATATTTCTATCTAATTCTAGACCCCCTGTCTGTTTGTCTGTGAGCAGGATATTTCAAAAAATTAATGGACGGATTCGGACGAAACTTGGTGGTCAGGTTGGGTGTGTGACAAGTACAAGCCTGGCCTATCAGATTTTGGTTCAGTTCAGCAGATCTGGCCAACAGTGAGATACAAAACATAAACTGTTCAACCAGGTGGAGGTATACTCTACCGAGTGCTGTTCTAATGTCTAGCTGTTTTCATCATGTTACGGAAGGAGAAGAAGAAGAAGTCTGAATACAAAGCGGACCTGGACGAGCTTTGCATTTTCAGGTGCTTTCTTGTTTATTCTATAATTGAAAATTTATCCGTTTCCAGTGTCGGTGTCGGTGCAGGTACACCACAGTCTGCTGTGTCCTCACACTCACTGAGCACTCTACCAGTGGTGTATTTCAGAATAACACTACACAAGCTTCATAACATGGACAGTACTCAAACTCAGGAACCTACAGATTCTAAGCCCACCTCAACCGTTAAGCCAACACCTGGCTTAATCATCAACTATAAGTATGACATTTCTACCTTTTACGTACCAGTACATATGCATTCTAATGTAAAATGAGGGTAAAAATATGTTGAAATTATCGAACTGTCAGTCCAGTAGTATCATCATTACTATTAGAATTATTTACGGTTAAACTGTTCAAACATATGAAGATAATTATGTAAATTGTAACCGTTTAGCGACACACAATGTAAAACACTGTTTAATCATCATTACTGGTGACACATGACATTAATTCTCTTTCCGACAAAGGACATCAACATTACGGCCTTCAGTCTCTTATTCTCTCTTTTCATACTAATGTTTCCGTTCTCTCCATGCTGGGCTGTGGCAGCCCCATCTTTGACCGTCGCTTGCCAAGCCAGTCGTTCCACGTCAACCGCTTGGCAAGCGGAGCAAGACTGAGGAGTTTGGCGAACGGAACGCTTTCGCATGTTAGCAAAAATGGCCGCCGTAGTCTAATTCAAAACCACTGGTGGCTATAGCTTCCATTTTGCTATCGCAGTGGCAGAGGATGAGATTAAAACGTGCATTTCATTCTTTTAGTTACTTCTTTAATCTACCTTTCATCCTAATTCTTTAACATCTACAAACCTGCAAAATCCACCCACCCTTCCCCAAAATGCAGTGGTAGGCCGGCCATAGATAAGCTTGGTGGGGCCTACCACTTCTAACTCCATATTTATTTGCCTCCTCGTACTCTCAGGAGCCTCTGCCAACACAATACATTTGTGTGGGGAAGTTGTCATAAGTGGATCGAGTAAAACAGAAAATGGCGACCCGGACAGCATTTGCTCGAGTACGGGCCACGATAGCATTGTTTTTTTGGAAGCCGCCATGTTGTTATTATATGGAGGCCGCCATGTTGTTAAGCAGTACTGAGCGCTCCGTTCTAGTGCTCTATTGTGTTGTTAGGTTCAAGTGCTCGGCTGCGCTCTTCCCTAGTGATTGGAGGCTGTACTCGTGTTTTTGGTCTCGACGCCATGCAGCCTATTTCGGTCTAGTGCAGGACAAAGGCCTCCCTGCAACAAGGTATTTTCTTTTCTTTTGCAGGAAATCCAGGCACATTGTGCTGCAGTGGATTTTTAGCTCACCTGGAACGAAGTTCAGAGGAGATTATGCGATGGTGCATCGTCAGTCCGTCTGTCCGTCCGTAAACACTTGAAACTTCTTCTCTGAAACCGCTGATGGGATTGCGACCAAATTTGGCATAAATGATATTTGTTGTGTTCTGACTAAAGTTTGTTCATGGCATTAAAAAAATCGGTGACGAAGGGGGTTTAATGGGGTCAAAGTGTTTCCACGTTTGACCCCCCAAAATAGGAATTTGCTTTTTCCTCTGAAGCTTCACACAATATTTCGAGAAAGCTTTACCACAACCTTCACCACCCGTGCTGTACCAAAGTTTGTTCACGACATTAAAAAAATCTGCCAAGTACAGCGCTTGATTCAATCAATAAAAAAAAATTCCCTCTGCAACTGTTCGTCCGATGGACATGGAATTTTCACCATCGGAGCGCCTCTTCCTGTAGAATTGTTAGTGATAATTATGACGTCATATGTCATGTTGTATGGGCACCATCTTGCAAAAAATTTGCACTTCTATATCTCCGAAACTATTCCATGAAAAAGAATTGAAATATGGCTCCCCATGGGGAGCTAAGTTCTCCCAAAATATTGCCAAATATTGTCAAGTACTCCTGATGGGGAATACAGTGCATTCAGAAAGTATTCAGACCCCTTCACTTTTTTCACATTTTGTTATGTTGCAGCCTTATGCTGAAATCGTTTAAATTCATTTTTTCCCTCTTCAATCTACACTCAATACCCCATAATGACAAAGAGAAAACAGGATTTTAGAAAGTTTTGCAAATTTATTTTAAAAAACAACCTGAAATATCACATTTACATAAGTATTCATACCCTTTGCTATGACACTTGAAATTTAGCTCAGGTGCCTCCCATTTCTCTTGTTCATCTATGAGATGTTTCTACACCTTGATTGGAGTCCACCTGTGGTAAATTCAATTGATTGGACATGATTTGGAAAGGCACACACCTGTCTATATAAGGTCTCACAGCTGGCAATGCATATCAGAGCAAAAACCAAGCCATGAGGTCGAAGGAAGTGCCTGCAGAGCTCAGAGACAGGATTGTGTCGAGGCACAGATCTGGGGAAGCCTACAAAAACATTTCTGCTGCATTGAAGGTTCCCAAGAGCACAGTGGCCTCCATAATTCTGAAATGGAAGAAGTTTGGAACAACCAGGACTCTTCCTAGAGCTGGCCACCCGGCCAAACTGAGCAATCGGGGGAGAAGGGCCTTGGTATTAGAGGTGACCAAGAACCCGATGGTCACTCTGGCTGAGCTCCAGAGATCCTGTGTGGAGATGGGAGAAACTTCCAGAAGGACAACCATCACTGCAACACTCCACTGATCTGGGCTTTATGGCAGAGTGGCCAGACGGAAGCCTCTCCTCAGTGAAAGACACATGTAAGCCCGCTTGGAGTTTGCAAAAAAGCACCTAAAGGACTCTCAGACTGTGAGAAACAAGATTCTGTGGGCTGCACCCCTACTTCTATATTTCTGAATCCGCTCCATGGAAAAAATTTGAAACAATGGTCTGCATTGGGGAATAAGTGTTGTTAACGATGATGTCATTGATGACTTAATTATGACGTCATAATTCGGCGAGTACATCGCTTAGTCCGATCAGTTTGAAATTTATTGAGTGTGATCTACGCAACAATTATATTGGAGAATGTAAATTTATGATGTCATCAGTCACGTGGTCTGGCAGCCATATTGGATCAAAGAGATAAAAAGGTAAAAATAGGTAGAAAATTTAAAAAAATGTGGCAGAGGTAAAAATACAAAATATTGATGATTTTATGCAGCCTTGACCTCAAGCAGTAGTCCTTAATGACCCAATATGCAAAGCCTTTTCAAATTTAAAGTCAATCATATGGAAATTGATTATTTGTGGCCTTGACTTGATTATTTGTGACCTTGACCTTTGACCCTTTGATCTAAAAAAAATCGGCTTCTATGTTTTGATTGGTGAACCACAATTCAGTAACCCGATATGCAAATTCTTTACATTTCAGGTCAATTACATGAAAATTGATGAGTTCATGTGATTATTGACCTTTTTACCAATTTATTATTTTGCTTTCTCCACACTATCATAATAAAGCTTTGGTGAATATATGATGCCAAAAGCTCAAATGGTAAATCGAAATTTCAGGTCGATTGGATGAAAATTGATGATTTTATGTGATGCTGACCTTTGACCTTTTGACCAAATTATTAATTTTCCTTCACTCTATTATCATAATAAAGCTTTGGTGAAAATTTGATGGCAAATGCTCGAATGGTAAATTGAAATTTCAGGTCAATTGGATGAAAACAGATAATTTTATGCGATGCTGACTTTTGACCTTTGGACCCAATTCGTAATTTGCCTTCTCCATATGATCATAACTAGCAACAGTACCTAGGGGTGGGGCTTTAATTGGGAAGCCCAAATGAAAATGTAAAATATCAGAAATTGAAGGCTTTTTTATTTTAAACGATTCATATAAACATCCGTTGAATCATATCACACGCAAATCATCAAAATCGAAACAGTACATGGCTAAACAGTACATGGACGATCACGTACCACGTACGTCTCGCGTCTCGCTCGCTCTCATGTTGTCCCGATAATGATCCTTCCGCAGGTTCACCGACGGAAACCTTGTTACGACTTTTACTTCCTCTAGACAGTCAAGTTCGCTCATCTTTTCGGTGCACCGGCACGAGCCGAGAACGGCCCGTGCAGGGGCTGATCCGAGGATCTCACCAAACCGTCCGATCGGTAGTAGCGACGGTCGGTGTGTACAAAGGGCAGGGACTTAGTCAACGCGAGCTGATGACTCGCGCTTACTGGGAATTCCTCGTTCGTGGAACACTGTCTCAAGCCCCAGTCCCCATCACGGGTGGGGCTCAGCGGTTTACCCGAGCCTGACTGAGAAGGGCAAGGTACACGCTGGCCCGTCCAGTGTAGCGCGTGTGCGGCCCCGGACATCGAAGGGCATTAAACGTTCATTAAACATTAAATGTTCATTAAACATGAAACGTTCATTAAAGGATTACGAAACGAAAAACATCACGAAATTACGTTCACACCGTCTTGTCAAACACTACTGTGAACACATACATCATCACAACATCGTCATAATGAAAACATCGTCACAATGAACGTTATGCGAACGTGAATGTTATGCGGGAGTCCAAACCTGAAAATGCTCGAGACCAAAGCTGAAATTGGGAAAACGAAATAACCTATTTTACTCCTGAAGATCCCAGGATTACCCACCCAAAATATCTTTGCGATCAGTTCAGCAGTTTTTAGGGTACCTTTGAACAGACAGACAGGCGGACATTTGGTGAATTATAGTAAGATCGTCACAATGAGAACATCGTCACAATGAACGTTATGCGAACGCGAATGTTATGCGGGGGTCCAAACCTGAGAATGCTGGAGACCAAAGCTGAAATTGGGAAAATTAAATAGCCTATTTTACTCCCAGGGGTCCCAGGATTACCCACCCAAAATATCTTTGCGATTGGTTCAGCAGTTTTTACGGTACCTTCGAACAGACAGACGGACATTTGGTGAATTATAGTAAGAAAAAGCTCTTGTGAAAATTTGACAAAATCGAATTGTAAATTTAAATTTCAGGTCAATTGGATGAATATTGATGATTTTATGCGATGCTGACCTTTGACCTTTTGACCCAATTATTAATTTGCTTTCTCCATATTATAATAACTAGTGAGGTACCCGTGCTAAGCACGGGTGGGAGGCCAGAACCAAACAGACAATGCAGAAACGGCGAATGCTAAAGCATGAAACCAATAAATTCCACATTCCTGTAGCACCTTCAGTCGCACGTCAGACATGGACAGCAAGTTCGTGAAGGACTTCCATGAAAAACGTACCCGTACTCAAACAAACGGGTACGTTCGCGTATAGAAACATCGATCGTGGGGCCGTGGCGAATCTGCATATGGCGATCCGTGAATTTCACGTTTAGAAAGTAGAAACCATCACTGCATATCATCATTCACTTGAACTCGATATCTCTTTTTAAAATTCCAAACAGCAAAACTCCAAACACAAATTAAATAGCATTAAAAATTAAAAAAAATAAACGTTTAACAACATTGTTAATGTTTCCTTCATTGTAAAAACTACCAAGTCAACAGTTAAAATAATTTTGAGCCGATAGGTGTTATGGCCTTAGCAAGATCGATGGAGACAGCGATCTGTTTGCTTATACACTGCCCAAATAGCTATGTGGAATTCTCTCATGTAGAGATTAAACCCACATCGTTTGAACTTTGGCTAAGGTCATTATTTGCTTTTAATGATGTTTATATACGAATCAAAAAGAAGATAATTGGTTTTGGGTCGTCCTTTCCGCATATCTCGTGGGATTGCGAGTTGGAGAGACGACCGTAATGGCGGGGAGGGGATTGGCATTCTCTCAAGTAGGGATTCAACCCATGTCCTTATAAAAGGTCTTTATTTTTAACTGTGTGTTTTCATTTCTCAGGTTGCGATCGGTGCAGCCGTTTGTGCGGTACCCGGGAAAATAACTTTATGCGGGAGTCCAAACCTTAAAATGCTGGAGACCAAAGCTGAAATTGGAAAAACAATATAGCATATTGAGTATAGCCTATATCAATATATAGCCTATATCTCCATGGGGTCCCAGGATTACCCACCCAAAATATCGTTGCGATCGGTTCAGCCGATTTTGCGGTACCTGCGAACGGACGGATGGGTGGACAGACGGCATTTGGTGAATTATAGTAAGATAAAGCTTTGGTGAAAATATGATGTCAAATTAAAATGGTAAATCGAAATTTCAGATCAATTGGATGATAATTGATGATTTTATGTGATGCTTACCTTTGACCTTTTGACCAAATTATTAATTTGCCTTCTCCGTATTATCATAATAAAGCTTTGGTGAAAATTTGATGACAAAAGATCGAATGGTAAAAAGTGGTAACAATATTAATACTAATATCCCCTCTTCCAAAGAGGTTTTTCCTCCTTGGACAAACGCGTGTTAGCATGTGTAAATAGCTTATAGTTGCGTGTTGTGGGGCACCCCTAGTGGAAGTAAAAATATTACAGTATGATTACCTTTTTAAACAGTCGCTAATGCCGTTTAACACTAAACTGAAGGGGAGGAAATCCGACGTTCTTGAACCATAATTTGTTTATCGCACAGACTAACGGACCCGAACCTAGATCTACTGTAATCTATATACCCCAGAGAGGATAATAACATGACCGTTCCTGCCGATTCCTCCAGGAGCGGGTGTACCAGTTTATTAAAATACATGACAACACAAATGGAGAGTCCTGCAGGAAAGATAGACTTTAACAAATGAAAAAAACACTTTACAATACAGAGGATAAGAATCTTTAGACGCCATGAGCACAACTTCCAATCACTCAATTTGGATCAGGTCTTTTAGATACAGAACCCAAGGCAGTGGCACGAACAGTTGCTGGTGTGCATCCTGAGGTGCCCGGCGTGCTGCAGGTAGAGTGAGATGTTCGGGTTAATCCCGGAGTTAACACCCTAACCCCCTGGGGAGCTCCAGGATGACAGTTTATAGCTGGGTCTGGATTCAAACCAAGGCTAGACAGCTTAGAGGTGAGTGTGTGTACCTGCAGGCCATCTTTCAATCCCACATTTCACTGCCACAAGTCCTTGCTAGTTTTCCACCTCGATTGTAAGCTTTCTGCTTCAGACACAAATGTGTTTCCTTATCTTTACATTTTTTTAAATTCCCAAATGCGCTCTCCATCCTTCCCTGTGACATCTCCTCTCTTCTTCAAAGTGATCCATATCCTATTTTATGAGTTTGCCTAAGTAAATGTATTAATTGACTTCTTCATTTTTTACAATGATCCATTTGAATTTTTTCTTTGCTTGCAGAGCAGTTGGACTTCATTTTTTTGTCTTTTAAAATGTATTTTTACTCTGACCTGACTCACTCACAGTGGAGAATGAATACATCCAGATGTTAGCATTGTTGTTGTTGTTGTTGTTGTTCTATAGCCCCAGACAGTTTTCTCGAACAAGGCATGGAGACAGCTAATAGATCTCCCAGTACCAACCCAGAGATCCCCACATCCAGGATGGTGTACCCCGCCTTCACAAAGTCAGGGCCATGACAGAGTTAGAGAGAGAAGAGACAGAGACAAGAGGGAATGTGCCGGCCCATGGGGACTGATTGGTACTCTGATCGTGACCAGGTTGCCCTGACAAAAAAAATAATGGGGAAGATTTGGCCCCTGACTTGCATTGGGGGGTACAACCACTGCGAAGAGGCGTCCCCGATAGTTGCAGATGTTAACATTGGGGTAGTTGGTGGAGAAAGGTCTGGCTGAGCCGTTTTAGTAGTGACATTCCTTGGAGTTTGTCTTGGCAAGTCATTTTCACCCAGGAAGTACAAAATAGAAATGGAATTTTTTCTAACAGTATATTCTGCCCATTTTAAATCTTATTCTTCTATATTCTTCTATCTATCTTCTTCTTATCTTATCTTATCTTATCTTCCATATGTATAAAAGAAAGTTTTTGTTTGTTTGTTTGTTTGTTTGTCTGCACGCGCTAATCTCCTGAACGGTGAAAGATAGGAGGAAACCTCTAAAACCAAAAATGTCGGGACGGGTCCCGGGAAGGTTATAGGCTAGGTGGTGAGGCCCGTCGAGGCCCACCTCGGCCGGGCCGGGCCCATTTCGCAATAAATCTGCTTCCTTCAAAATTATCTTGAAGTACAACTTATGCACTTAATAGGAATATCTGACTGATTGCAACACATGCTTTCAAAATTCTCTCTCGCGGGGCCCGACAGAAGAAAGAACAAGGAATCGTTGAGCACTAACTGATACTGGGCTCGCGTCAAACTTATGTACAGAAGATTAAATTCATTCAACACGAACCTGGGCAACGCCGGGTGCATTCAGCTAGTCTACTATATATATTGTTACGGATCTCTCCGTCGGCCTTCTCCCCTTAAGAAGGGGGGGGGTCAATCCCCTTGTCCGCGACTGACCGACGTGAGTCCTGGGGGTCCCAACGCTCCTCCCGGTCAGGAGCAGCCAGGGTATTTGGTCTACAAAAAGTCCCAAGGACCGGAGTGCCACTCCTGACCGTGAGCAAGGGAGGGACTCCCGCTCGAACCCCGGTTTTAGATGTTATAATTGCCGAGCGGTGTTAGCAACCCGACGTTCGAGCCATTAGCAGAGACTAACCCGATCCTGAACGTTGGCCAAATCGTGCCACAGGTATTCAATGTGGAAACCTCAAAGACGAACGGATGTGAAGAAGAAGAAGAAAAAGAAGGCAAAAGGTAGGAAATACGAATATGATTTATTACTACTATATACAAGTATCAAAGGAACCAAGGAAGAAGGAAGAATAAGAAAATAAAGACAGAAAGAGGGACGGACCAAAAGGACACAGTGCAACGCTAGCTTACCTATGGCAATCTTACTTATTCCCAGGGACAAGACACACAGAACAAACTCACGTACACAGAAGGATGGACTGGCAGGAATGGTTTGGGATGGCAGAGGAGGGTCCCGGCAGATGGTAGGCGTCGAGGTCCAGCTTCAAGCGCGTGCTTCGATCCACGCTTTGTGGTCGAGGCAAAAACCCGGCAAACACAGCTCCGCTTCGGGCTGGCAGCGAGGAGCCGGCAGCTCCACGTATTCGGTTTCACACCGGCAGCTGTCTCACGCGTCCTCCGCCTCCTGCGCTCGACCTCACTGCTCCTCCTCCACTGAACTGAACAACTCCACTCAACTCTCTCCCGGTGGACTGCCGACTCTCTGACGCATCTGAACTCATCTGCCGCCTCTCTCCCAAAATGCTTGCGCGGGTGCTTTTATAACGCGCTTTTTGATCAACCCGTGCCACGCCCGTGATGGTATCTCTCCAGCCCTGGTTGGCTGGTGAGGGCTCGCTGGTTCCACCCTTTTGATGACGATTTGCGGGCAACGCCCATGATTTGGCTCCTCCCCCTTCTTCTCCGAAATTACCTCGTGGCTAATGGAGTCTTGCAGCGATGGAAAACCACTCGCACCGCTGGGATGAAACGAAAGGGGACCTAGCTTATTTGACTTTGGTGCAATGGAGTATCAATTAATGGAAGACACAGCCTTAATCTAATACACATAATAAGGAGATAACTACTGAACAAGGAGGAAATCTATTATTTGCGACGTGATTGTTTATGGAATAACTACGGGCACGGCCTTTGACCTTTATCCACCAAATGGAAGAAGGAGGGTGATATTTTACCACAATAAAAAAAACACAATTCCCAAATCCATAACACTGCACCCTCCTCCTCTTAGGCACGTCCCGGGCCTATTACTTTTACCTTTAGTGTGGCACGTAGGTGTAGTTCCCTCTACATTTAACCTGACCCTGAGTGTGACAGTTTTAAAACAAATAAATATGTCCTGCTGCTCCATTGCACCCTACCTAACAGATTTACGCCCACAGCTAACTGAATTGCGGAATTGTCTTCAAACTACAACATGAACGATGGGGGAGCATTATTTACAGTGACGCTACTTGTATTTACACAAAACGCAACCCAGGACCTGTGAGTGTTCTTTGGAGGGCGGGGGCGGGGGGGGAAACAGCCTGTGCTGCATCGACACACCAGAAAGCACCAAAACGCACCAAAACACCATCAAGCACCAATCGGTGCACAGTCACCACAGTTCATAAAAAAAAAACCCAACAAACCCTTGGTGGACTTGCTCTTCCGCTCCCTCTGCTGGCTAATGCTCTTCCTGATGTTGTCTTTCTTCATCTTCTTACTGGCGGCCTATTTGGACTAATAAAAAGGCACACAATGCGTCCATTTTTTATTTATTTATGGCCCACAGGGCCGACTATTGTGGTTCACCTGTGGGGCATAGGTGCCCTGTGACCAAGGTCCGCCAGCAAGATCTCGGGCCATCATTGCCGGTTCCAGCAGAGGGGCCACGCCCCAACCCACGGGGTCCATCAGTGGTGCTCAGCCACAGACATGTGGTCCATAGGTGGTGCATCGATGCAGACAGCTGGTTGTGGGAGTTTCGGGCACACAATGGTGGACTCCCGCACGCTCCCCTCGGCGCCCAGTGGCGCACAGTCCTCGGGTGGGAGACAAGGGGGGGGAAGAAGACAGGTGAGCGAGGGGTAAGGTCACAAGGGTACACATCAACAAGGCAATGCAAGATGAGGTGCGTACGGAGAGCGAAGTGAGAAAGCTCGTCCCTACCGTACGTCACCCCCCCTGTCACCTACACTACCCTTGCCCTTACCCCATATTTACAAAATCTACACATTTACAAATTCGTCACTACTGTCACGTCTTCCCCTTATTTCCCCTATACCAAATTCGTCCCCACAATCCCTCTAATCAAATTTGCCATCACCCAATTCATCATCAATCCTCATAAGGAGGGAGAGATGGAACACAAAGCACAATGTCACACCCACGTCATGATGCGTCTCACATTCCAAACATTTGCACCAAAATAATAATAAAAACAACCTGGCATGGTGTGGAGTTCTGTCACCTCAGGTGAGTGGATGTAGATGGTGCAAGGAGATTCTTAATCCTAACTACTTCCTAAATGACCTTAACACACTTTACACTACCCGGGGTCTTTCCCTGCCAAACCATTGGCCATCTTACTCAATGCGGTTTTAAGAACCAAATTCCCATTGACCAAACTGTGGTGCCTATCAATTTGGGGTCTCACTCCCCCGATTCAACTCCCTGTGCCTTCGCACAATTTCCGGGCTGGGTCGTGCAGCTCTCCCAGCAGGTCTACCCACCTGCACACCTCCACCACTGTAGTTGCCTCCAAGCTTACCTGCTCCTCACCCTAACCTATCTAACTGGGGAAGGCCCTCTGGCGCTCTCCCCACTCGGTGCCCTCTCTGGCACTGGGCTACCCGGGTCCGTCCTCCGGATCCTCGGGCCCCATCCACAACAACTCTACCGGCTCCCAGAGCCCACCTGCGGCCTCACCTGGCCGACATCCTCACAGTGGCGGAGTGCTCAACCAACTACACACACTAACAGGCCACACGCCCAGCCATTTCCACAACACTAATGCACCCATCCAAACACCATTCTTCCACACGCACCACATATGCCAATATCCAACCACAATTTACCTGTACCCTCTACCTAACGCTTACACTACCCTCCCCGGGTATTCGTGATGGGGTCCATCCTCCTTTCCCCCATCCACACCTTTGCACCATCCACTCCACTCCACAGTTTCCACCATACTCACTCCACGACCATCCATTCCATACTCCATATATTCCACACTCCATGTATTCCACACAACCATTCTCCATACACCTGTAGTTGCACACCTGTGCAATCACTCCTACTGGTGCTTCCTGCACCCTCCTTCCTCCCTGGACCATTTGGTCAACACAACACACCATCACCATTACTCACTCATACACTGCTCCATACACCTGTCCGGTTGCATACCTGTGCAATCTCACCTGGTGCCACCTGCACCCTCCTTCCTCCAAAGCTCTTTCAATCATTCAATACAATGCACAACCACAATCGTTCCTCATGCACTGCTCCATACACTTCCACGCTCAAAACCATTGCCTCAGGCACCCAGATTTTCCCACGCTCACACACACCTCTCCCGAGCATTGCCCCGCAATTCCTCATTTCACCGATATCAATACTCACTCACACGGCATCATCTAATCTACCTGGTGCCCTGCTAAAACTCGCGCTTCCACGTCGCCCCTTACATTATTGCGCTATGCGCTCCCTCGTCATTATCATCCATTCTAACCTCTCTATGTCCCCGACTACCTGTACACTGTTACTACCTAACCTTACCGTTACCTATGGTCATCTTCTCTAGATCCCTATCATTTTATCCGAACCCTCCCGGGCTAGTTTTCACTGCCAACCCCATAACTAGTGCTCCTTTGCCCCCGTTGTGAGGGATGGCAGAGTTGCCATCCCATCACATCGGGCATCTTCCACTACCAATTTTGCTCTCAAAATTCCAACCAATCAAAAATTTTCCAATCATCTGCCAATCATTCTACCAATCATCAATCTGCCAATCATCAAATTTTGCTTTTCAATTTCGGGTCCAAAACACTATCATCATCACACGTCTACTCACTTGAGCCTCTCGGTGCGCCAATTCATGCTCAGAACCTGGCTTCGCCAAGTCGAGCCATGAATTCGGGTGGTTCGTTGCCGGCGGTTGGATCCGTCCGGCATTCGGTGCAGGGAAGGGGGTTCGCTCAGGCCGAGATCCCAAGGTCCACCTTGGCGCGGAGCCTTTCGGTCTCCCGCCTGATGACCCGATCTCGCCCTGCCGGAACGCCGCAACCAAAAGGGGTCGCCGTCCCGACCCTTCCTCGGTGTCCTTGAACCGGGCCGCCCGCCCGCGGGTTCCCGCTGCACACGAAGCCCGGCACGCACCGAGGGCCCGCTTCGGCTATCAGTCGATCTAATCGCTAACCCGGTTAGCGTCGATGCTCCACTTGCATGCTTACACCTCGCAGCCCGTTCCTTGCTCACACATCCAGCTGTCTCCATGCTCTTTGTCATTGCACCTTCCCTGACACACCCTCCAGGTTCACTCATAGACTTCATCACACACCTGACCACCGCACACCATAGCACACACTCGTCGTTCGCACACCTCACAAACACACCTCTTCGCGCCCATTCCTCGGTCACATCCTCTGTGACAACCACGGGTGTGCACTCACTGGCACACCCAATCACGTGCTTTACTACTAACTCCAGGGTGCATTCCCGCATGCGCTCTACCATTCCAGGTGTGCATCCTTCCATTCCAGGTGCACATTCTCTCTCGCCTGCCACAACCAACTCACGCTCCGTGTCACTCTTACTACTTTCACCACCACTCTCGGTCGCGCATTCACCCTCTCTCTTGACAGCGCCCTCTGTCCTCATGCACCCGTCCGTTACACACCTTTCTCACGCATCCTTTTGCGCACACTCTCCCGTTACACCTCCGTAACACTCACCACAGGTGTGCATTCTTTTGTTACATCCTCTGTAACACTCCCCACTACGCGCTTCCATGTGCCCCCCCCGCACACGCGCTACGACCAACTCACTCTCGACAGCACACTCACTCCTCGGCACGCACTTTTTCCTCACACACCCCATAGTCGGACCTCCTCGCACACCTCCTCCTTCACACTCTGTACCTGTCGCATACTTCACCAGCGGCCTCTCACGAACACCCGGGTCTACACCAACCCCCAAGCCGACTGAATCTCCCCTCACACCATATACATTTCCGAGTATATCGCCACTCACCTTGGCACCTCGTCGTCGCACCCCCGCCGCCACCTGCAAACTCTTTATTTGCAAGCACACCATCACGATTTGAGCACCGACCTTGTACATATTCCATCACCTCCTCCTGGATTTCTCTCTAGTTTCTGTCCGTCTCTTCTTAATTTCACTCACCTCTTCTTCCACTTCCTCTAATTTTTGCTTCACCTCTTTTATTTCCCGGTGCGTCCCCTCAATTTCGTCCTCTAATGCCACCTTGACCGTTTCTATATGCGTCCTCACCTCCCGGTCCTTTGTCTCCACTGCCTCTGTCACCTCGTCCAACCTCTTTGTCAACCCCTCATGTACCATCCGACATTTCCTCTTCGTCGCTATTAATTCATTTTTTATTTCCTTTTGTGTCGCTTTCAACCCTCCTAGTACCGCAGTGTTCTTTTCCACCTGCTCCACTAGTTCCTTTTGTCCCACCGTCAGCTGTTCTACCTCCTGCGTCAACTCCTCTATGCCCCCTTGTAACTTTGCCGTCCCATTTCTCACCTCTTTCTCCATACGCTCCTTACCTCGCTTTACCCTCCTCGCGTACCCCTGAGACCTCCTCGCTTACACCTCGTCTTATTTCCTCCCCCATCTCCTCCATTTCTTTAGTAGATGCCACCCTCATCTGTTCCAATTCATTCCTCTGAGCATCCATTTTACCTTCCAACCCGATTTTCACCTCCTCTATCTGGTTCCCCATTTGTTTAATTTCCTGGGCGGATTGCTCCCCTATTTCCCTCAATTTGCTTTCCATCCTGGCTTCTAGCCCCATTAACCCATTCTTCACCCCTTTTATCCCGTTGTCTAACCCCTCAAATTTATTGTCTAAACCCTCAAATTTATTGTCTAAACCCTCAAATTTATTGTCCAAACCCTCAAATTTATTTCCCATATTACTTAACCCGTCTCTCAATTGCTCACTAGTACCCCTCGCTTCGTCCCTCATTGCCCCCATATTATTTTCCATTCGTTCTATTTGGCCTCCCAGCCCCCTGTTCTCTAACATGAGGGCCCGCATTTGCAGCATGAATAGGCCCCAGTCCATTGGAGGCGCTGCTACGGTCACGGACACGGCGAAATTTGGTGCCGCTGTAACCACGTGCGCGAGGGCGCCATTTTGCGTCCCCCCAACCACGTGCGCGAGAGTGCCATCTTTTGCACCTGATACCCCCTCAACCACCTCCTCATTGTTCTCCTCCTCCATTTCTCCCACATACATTTCCCCGAGGTCCTGGGTTACCCCTAACCCCTCTAATTCCCCCACCGGCATCCGATCGCCTTGACCATCCATGGCACGACGTAAATTTAGATGTTATTACAATCTCGGCCGCTCGTAATTTCGACCAAATCTTTTTTTTGATGTTCAAAAATTTGGTTCGGGCCTCGAATCTCACTCCCAGACACCAATTGTTATGGATCTCTCCGTCGGCCTTCCCCCCTTAAGAAAGGGGGGTCAATCCCCTTGTCCGCGACTGACCGGCGTGAGTCCTGGGGGTCCCAATGCTCCTCCCGGTCGGGAGCAGCCAGGGTATTTGGTCGACAAAAAGTCCCAAGGACCTGAGTGCCACTCCTGACCGCGAGCAAGGGAGGGACTCCCGCTCGAACCCCGGTTTTAGATGTTATAATTGCCGAGCGGTGTTAGCAACCCAACGTTCGAGCCATTAGCAGAGACTAACCCGATCCTGAACGTTGGCCAAATCGTGCCACAGGTATTCAATGTGGAAACCTCAAAGACGAACGGATGTGAAGAAGAAGAAGAAGAGGAAGAGAAGAAGAACAAGGCAAAAGGTAGGAAATACGAATATGATTTATTACTACTATTTACAAGTATCAAAGGAACCAAGGAAGAAGGAAGAATAAGAAAATAAAGACAGAAAGAGGGACGGACCAAAAGGACACAGTGCAACGCTAGCTTACCTATGGCAGTCTTACTTATTCCCAGGGACAAGACACACAGAACAAACTCACGTACACAGAAGGATGGACTGGCAGGAATGGTTTGGGACGGCAGAGGAGGGTCCCGGCAGATGGTAGGCGTCGAGGTCCAGCTTCAAGCGCGCACTTCGAGCCACACTTTGGGGTCGAGGTGAAAACCCGGCAAACACAGCTCCGCTTCAGGCTGGCAGCGAGGAGCCGGCAGCTCCACGTATTCGGTTTCACACCGGCAGCTGTCTCACGCGTCCTCCGCCTCCTGCGCTCAACCTCACTGCTCCTCCTCCACTGAACTGAACAACTCCACTCAACTCTCTCCCGGTGGACTGCCGACTCTCTGACGCATCTGAACTCATCTGCCGCCTCTCTCCCAAAATGCTTGCGCGGGCGCTTTTATAACGCGCTTTTTGATCAACCCGCGCCACGCCCGTGATGGTATCTCTCCAGCCCTGGTTGGCTGGTGAGGGCTCGCTGGCTCCACCCTTTTGATGACGATGGGCGGGCAACGCCCGTGATTTGGCTCCTCCCCCTTCTTCTCCGAGATTACCTCGTGGCTAATGGAGTCTTGCGGCGATGGAAAACCACTCGCACCGCTGGGATGAAACGAAAGGGGACCTAGCTTATTTGACTTCGGTGCAATGGAGTATCAATTAATGGAAGACACAGCCTTAATCTAATACACATAATAAGGAGATAACTACTGAACAAGGAGGAAATCTATGATTTGCTTCGTGATTGTTTATGGAATAACTACGGGCACGACGTTTGACCTTTATACACCAAATGGAGGAAGGAGGGTGATATTTTACCACAATAAAAAAAACACAATTCCCAAATCCATAACAATATATATATAAAAGAGCTGTTGGTGTGTGTGTGTGTGTGTGTGTGTGTGTGTGTGTGTGTGTGTGTGTGTGTGTGTGTGTGTGTGTGTGTGTGTGTGTGTGTGTGTGTGTGTGTGTGTGTGTGTGTGTGTGTGTGTGTATATGTCTGTCGGTGTGTGTGTGTCACCATTTTTCTCAGAGATGGCTGAACGTATATTCGTAAAACTTTCAGAGGTTCATCAATGAGTGCCTGGGAGTGTTTTAGGCAATATATATATATATATATATATATATATATATATATATATATTGTTGCGGTTTTGGGAATAAAGGCAACCCCCCTATAGTTAGTTACACCACAACATGTAGCCTCACTTAGTTATTTCTTATTAAATGTGAAGTATAGTCTCCTTCCCAGTGTTAGTATGCGTTGAGGCAGGTAGAGTAAGGGTAGGCCTCATTGCAGCCTGAAGTGCCATGTCATGGGCCTAGAGCAAGTCTAGCAGGCCCGAGGGGGGAGCTAGAGGGCGTGGCCGGTAAGCAGCGAACAGCCAATGGGAGCTAAAGGGAGTGGCCTGTAAGTTACAGCCAATGAGAGCTAAAGGGAGTGGCCAGTAAGTTACAGCCAATGGGAGCTAAAGGGAGTGGCCAGTAAGTTACAGCCAATGACAGCTATAGGGAGTGGCCAGTAATTTACAGCCCATGGAGGCTGAAGGGAGTGGCCGGAGGCCCGTGGAACATTCGAGTGGGGCTCCGGGGGGGGGGGGGGGGCTATAAACCCCGGCCCGGATCCCCGTTCTCTCTCTTTCTGACCCGGGATTCAGGACGCTCTCTCTCTCTCTGGCCCGGGACTCTGAACGCTCTCTCTACCCTGACGACCTCTCTGCCTGGACTCCCTGCACATGCGCTCTGCCTCGCTGACCTTGAGATACGCTCCTCGGATTCCTATTACGTGCACGACTGTGATCAATGCCCCTGCCGCGAACATCCTTGGGGGTATCTGCCGAACGAGCCCGTCCGGGCAAACTGCACGAGCGTCCGCGCTTTGGGCGCATTCCCCTCTTCCCCCCCCTTCCCTGAACGAGTCTGAGGGCCCTTGTCTGGGAATGTAAGTAAGGCCGTTAAGATTATCCACTGTGTCCCTTTTCTCTGAATATTGTACATTTGTGAATAAATCCTGTGGTTCGTTTCCAACCTGGCCGTCATCGTCTTTTCACCATTGACCGAGCATTGCACGAATTAAAACCGCTCTATCGGGTTCCTTAGTGTTAATGGCACGAGTTACATGACGCACAAACTGCTCGGGCGTTCAATACCAGCGTGACTCGTGCGAGGTTCAGCCCCCGTTCTCACGGCTGCGTGTGTCGAAGGTACTCGGGTCGTGACCGTTAACCCTTCCACGCGTTAGCTGTGGGTTCGGCGGCTGGAATTGCTTAGCAATCCGCCCCCCACGAGTGTAGTGTGGGTAGCAGCCTCGTGGACTCGAAGCTCGAGGCGGAGCAGGGCTTAACCCCCCCCCCCCCCCTCAGTACGTCGAAGAGCTCGAGATCCGCAACAATATATTGAAAAATTAAAATGTTCGTTTTTTTGTATTTAAAAAAAATCGCTCGTTGGTGCCGAAGCCTTTTTAATTAATGACAGTTATATCGAAGTACACATTCGCAAAAAATAAATACAAAACAATTACCAGACATTTGAACACAAATAATAAAACAATTCCGGAAGCAGTTGAAGTTGGGGGTGTGGCTTCTTCTTCTTCCTGAACGCCATCATACTTAACTCAGAAACGTGATAAATGGCACATTCAGCAGCATATATTCAACGAAAAGGTGAAATGATGATTTGACATTTGTGATGGATTCTGATTTGGATGGAATAGCTTTTCCATTGTATTTGCCCTCATTTCAAATATGTTGATGTTTCTTTTTCGCTTTAGCAATGCCAGGTACTCCAGCTATAAACACTTTTATACTTTACTCGGGGTACAAATACAATACAACTTTTTCTGGGGGGGTGAGGGGCGTAAAATCGGCTATGTGGCCACGGCCTCATGTGGAGGTGTGGGGTACCGGGAGAGGGGCATAAATTCTCTATGTAAATATGTACCGTGTAGCACCACCTGGTGATGGTGGCAGAGGGTAATACAATTTCCTTTTTTACCTGTACAACACTGATGTTATGAAGCACTCTTTGCACAGGTAAATTTTTCCTCATTCCCTCCCCCAAAATGGAGGGGCCTGTCAAACCCCTCCCCCCCCCCTCAAAAGATGTATATAGATAGTATATATTACCCCTCCCTCTCCCCTCCCCTTATCTTCGCCTCACCTCCCCCTTCCACTTCCCCCACTCCCTTCCTCACCCCTCCTCCCCCCCCCCCCCCCCACGCGGGGTGCTCCTGCTAGTATATTATAAAGCACCCAACCTATGAAGCAGCTTCGTAACCCCAAGCCAAACTCTAGCCCCTGTATTTGGACAAGATGCGTATTGTTTGGGCAACTTTTAACATGTAGGCAACTTTGGTATTTGAACTATAAGTATATGTTTGGCTTTCTTATGATTGCGTTTTTTCAGGCTTTTTATTTCAAAACCCATTTCTCAATTAAACTAGATGGTATTCATAGAATACTTACCCTGCGCACTCTTGAGAAGGACTTGGTGTTAGCCAACTTGTCTGTTTTTTAAAGGTTTTTTTTCTTTGATCCAATATGGCTGCCAGACCAGTCACTAATGACGTCACTTCTATCAAAATATATTTCCCATGGTTAGTTGATCAATTAGTTAGTTTCACATTGATCGGTAAGGCGGTTTCAGAAAAGAAG
This sequence comes from Myxine glutinosa, assembly GCF_964187855.1. NCBI lineage: Eukaryota > Metazoa > Chordata > Myxini > Myxiniformes > Myxinidae > Myxine > Myxine glutinosa. The sequence goes on along the minus strand of NC_136266.1, from coordinate 179,608,945 downwards.
ATTTCCAAAGATTTTTGCTTCGATCCAATAAGGCTGCCCAACTACGTCATCTATGACATAAGAAATTTACACTCTGGCTCCAATTGGATCGGGGATAAGGTGTGTGAGGTTTTGTGCTGATTGTATAAGGTTCGTTTTTCTATCCAAGATGGCTGCCAAACCACGTGACCTATGACATCATCAGTTTCACACTATATGCGGCAATGGTGTTAGATGATATTTGGAAAGTTTAACTTTGAGAGCTTCAGCTGTTTCAAAGAAATAATGATTTATTTTTTCCTTTGATCCAACAAGGCTTCCAGACCATGTGACCTATGATTTCTTTGTGAACACCATGCTATCCCCAAGGCTTGGGGTTCATGTGTGTGAAGGTTCCCCTCAATTTGTCCAGCCGTTCTGTAGAAGACGATTTTTAAAGGTTTTAGCTTAAATCCAATATGGCTGCCAGACCATGTGGCCTGTGATTTACTCGTGGACACCCTATCACTTCCCAAGGACACCCAAGGTTAGTAGAGCATGTGCATGAAGTTTGACTTCGATCTGGTCAGCCGTTCTGGAGAAGGAGATTTAAAAAAAAAATTATGTTCAATCCAACGTGAGTGCGGAACCACGTGACTATGATGTCATCAATTTAATTCTGTCTACCAAATTCTCCCTAGGTGACACTTAAAATTTTCCATACTGATCAGATCAAGTGCTGCACTTGTCGAACTATGACGTCATAATGAAGGAACCAATGACATCATCATTAACATGTTATTCCCCATCAGTACTTGACAATGAGCCATGTTTCATTTTTTTTTCATGGAGATGTTTTGGAGACACAGGGGTGCAAAGTTTTTTGTTTTTTTTTCCAGGATGGCGCCTGTACCAGGTGACCTATGACGTCATAATTATCATAAAAAATATATACTTTACTCGGGCGGTGAAACCGCGCTCCTATGGTGAAAAATTCGCGTCCAATGAACCAAAAGTTGCAGAAAAAAAAAATCGTACTGATCGGATCAAGCGTTGTACTTGACGAATTCTGACGTCATAATGAAGGTCTTTTTTTCTTTCTCTGGACATCATAGTCACTTGGTTCCGATGACGTCATTATTAACGTATCGTATTCCCCATGGGGAGTACTTGATAATGAGCCATGTTTCAATTTTTTCCATTGAGTGGTTTAAGAGATATAGAGGTCCAAATTTTTTCAAAGATGGCGCCTGTACCACCTGACATATGACGTCATTATTACTAAAAACTTCTACAGGAGGCGGTGCTACGATGGTGAAAATTTTGTGTCAATCGGACCAACGGTTGCAAGGAAAATGATTTTTTTTAAAATGCAGATAAGCACGTGTGTTAGACCTACGTACGCACACGATTGCTTAACCCCGCTTTTCGCTTAGCGAGCGCAGGGTACAAAGTGTGCAATGGCGATAAATTGCAAGAAGGGAGTGTAGGTGGAGTGTGTTCACCTTTAAAAATAATTTATGGTTTTCAAATATTGCTTTGATCGCTTCCTCAAGGGGTTCCATCTTTGGACTGCTCTCTCGTGGAGGATGATGCAAAGGACCGGCCGTGGACACGTCCCAAATGAAATTGCACATTTACCTTTGCCTTTCAAAGCCTGGCGCGTTCCAGTAGTGCCGTGTTAACACCTTTTACCACGGGAGATGCCGAGAATCCTCTGGACGTCCTTTGGGCAATGGTCAGGTAACCGCAGGCAGTGAATATATCTCCCGAACAAGTACATCTTGTTCCTCGGGATATCCAGTGGTGCTTTTAGAGCTGGGGGATCAACTTGTGGATTAAACAAAACCTACCTGTGGTTCAAATCGGCTTTACTCTCGCTGTCGGTTTCCACTTTGCTCTGCATGTCGTTGCTTACGTCATGACGTGTCGATCGTGCTCCTTTGTGTGTCGACGCAGACCACAAATCTTGAGGTCTCTTCCTCTATTTTGTCCCTAAACCCTACTTTTGGTGTGGTCTTTTCATTTTGTTGTGTCTGGTCTGTTCGTTCTTTGTTCTATGTAGCTCCTCCACAAGCCTCGACACTATGGTAGATACAAAAAAGTCCTTTTCTAGGCCATGAACCTGACTTCCGGATGCTTGTCTCGAGCTCTTCCCTCTTAAATTTCATTTCAAGTCCACGACCCATGGTCACCTCATGGTCTCTTCCACCTCCACCTCCACCTCTGTACTTTATGGTTTGTTCTTTATTCAACGTAGCTCCTTCACAAGCCTCAACACACGATACAAAAAATCTCCTTGTCTAGGCCATGAACCTGACTGCTGAAGGCTTGTCATGATGTCTTCCCTCTTGGTTTTCATTCCAACTCTGCGACCCATGGCCACCTCATGGTATCTTCCACCTCCACCTCTGTACTTTTTAACACACCTGCTGAGCCTATATACCATATTGTGTTCCAACCTTTCTTCTTAGTTCCTCTTGTTCTATGACGTATCGTTGTATTCTTGGCCTACTGTTTCCCCTTTTCCCCATTTTGCGTCTGTCGATCCTTTTCCCATTGTCAACCTTGTCCTCCATGAGCCTCTCTCGATAGCTATGTGGCAGGTGTTTTTAAGGCCTTGCCACAAGTTTCAAGTTAGTTATGTATAAAAAGGATTCTACATCGGTCAAATATCGTAGTTGTGCATATGATGTGTAAAAATAATAACTTCGGGCCAAATTTACGATATTGTCAGCACCAAATGGGTGCGTTAGGATCACCAATTCCCAGAGTTAGGCAAGCTAATGCGCCAGGCCCATAAAGGCGTCGGCATTCTCCGCAGGGACCCGAGCAATCGCTGATTGGAAGTCGTTAACCATCGAGCCAATCGTGCGGCGTGCTGCGGGTAAAAGGGAATTCAAAAAATTCACAAAGAAAGTCGAAGTTCCGAGGCTTGAAGTTTGCAGCAGGCCTGGGCCTTTTGATTTATGGCAAGATAAAGTGAGCACGATAGTCGGGGTGTGGGCCAAAGCGAGCATTCTCAAACGTGTAATTTATGCTTAGAGCACAAAGGCTCATGTGATGATCAGGTGTATTTGATCATTGTCTTCACGGTGCCAAAACCGCTTCCACCTCAAGGCCAAGGCCTAACTCTCGTCTCGTAATCCAGTTCCCAAGTACGAATCCTCATTCTCCACGGTTATCCAATGCGTCCTTGTTCTTCCAATACCTGTGTACAAGCTCCTTTGGAATAATCTCTAGACTTTCGCAATTTTGCGAATTTCGAGTTGTGGTTCTGCAATTTTGCGAATTGCTAGTTGTGGTTCTGCAATTTTGCGAATTGCTGGTTGTGGTTCTGCAATTTTGCGAATTTCTCGTTGCGGTTCTGTAATTTTGCGAATTTCTCATTGTGGTTCTGAAATTTTGCGAATTTCTAGTTGTGGTTCTGTAATTTTGCGAATTTCTAGTTGTGGTTCTGCAAATTTGCAAATTTATAATTGTGTTTCTGCAATTTGGCGAATTTCTAGTTGTGGTTCTGCAATTTTGCGAATTTCTAGTTGTGGTTCTGTAATTTTGCGAATTTCTCATTGTGGTTCTGAAATTTTGCGAATTTCTAGTTGTGGTTCTGTAATTTTGCGAATTTCTAGTTGTGGTTCTGCAAATTTGCAAATTTATAATTGTGTTTCTGCAATTTGGCGAATTTCTAGTTGTGGTTCTGTAATTTTGCGAATTTCTAGTTGTGGTTCTGTAATTTTGCGAATTTCTAGTTGTGGTTCTGCAAATTTGCAAATTTATAATTGTGTTTCTGCAATTTTGCGAATTTCTAGTTGTGGTTCTGTAATTTTGCGAATTTCTAGTTGTAGTTCTGCAATTTTGCGAATTTCTAATTGTGGTTCTGCAATTTGGCGAATTTCTAGTTGTGGTTCTGTAATTTTGCGAATTTCTAGTTGTGGTTCTGCAAATTTGCAAATTTATAATTGTGTTTCTGCAATTTTGCGAATTTCTAGTTGTGGTTCTGTAATTTTGCGAATTTCTAGTTGTGGTTCTGCAATTTTGCGAATTTCTAGTTGTGGTTCTGCAATTTGGCGAATTTCTAGTTGTGGTTCTGTAATTTTGTGAATTTCTAGTTATGGTTCTGTATTTTGCGAATTTCTTGTTGTGGTTCTGGAATTTTGCGAATTTCTCGTTGTGGTTCTGTAATTTTGCGAATTTCTAATTGTGGTTCTGAAATTTTGCGAATTTCTAGTTGTGGTTCTGCAATTTGGCGAATTTCTAGTTGTGGTTCTGCAATTTTGCGAATTTCTAATTGTGGTTCTGCAATTTGGCGAATTTCTAGTTGTGGTTCTGCAATTTTGCGAATTTCTAATTGTGGTTCTGCAATTTTGCAAATTTCTAATTGTGGTTCTGCAATTTAGCGAATTTCAAGTTGTGGCTCTGCAATTTTGCACATTTCTAATTGTGGTTCTGCAATTTTGCGAATTTCTAATTGTGGTTCTGCAATTTAGCGAATTTCTAATTGTGGTTCTGCAATTTTGCACATTTCTAATTGTGGTTCATGGTTCTGCAATTTTGCGAATTTCTAGTTGTGGTTCTGCAATTTTGCGAATTTATAGTTGTGGTTCTGAAATTTTGTGAATTTATCGTTGTGGTTCTGCAATTTTGTGAATTTATAGTTGTGGTTCTGCAATTTTGCCCTCGCAGGCCCAAATATGTCCAAGTTCATCGTTTTATGCAGAATTATATCGTTAGCGAGGAATTGAGGATTGCCTGTGAGTTGGGAGTTTGAGAAAGACTTACACTTAATCTACTGCATGACCAAGGCCTACTACATCCACATGGTCCGCATTAAACAGGTCTTTCCTTCAGAAGGTCAAATTTTTTTTAAATATCTGTGCCTTCTTTGAAGGAATGTTTGGGTGATGGAGTTTGAATGCTTTTCACTCGATTTCATGTCATATCTGGAAGGAAGAGCGATACATTCATCAGCTGTTATTGGTGTTAGAAAGCAGATGTGATAAGCTGCTTTGGCGATGATCATGAACCGTCATTAAAACGGCCTCCATCTGTGACCAACAAGCTTTGGAAGTTGGAAAACGTGCTGGGTTCACCCAAATCCGCTTCTTTCAACCCCCAACTTCTTTCCTGAAATTCCTCGTAGTGAAATTCCTAGTCGTGAAATTCCTAGCAGTAAAATTGCTAGTAGTGAAATTCCTTGTAGTGAAATTGCTAGTCGTGAAATTCCTAGTCGTGAAATTCCTAGTAGTGAAATTCTTAATAGTGAAATTCCTAGCAGTAAAATTCCTAGTAGCGAAATTCCTTGTAGTGAAATTCCTAGCAGTAAAATTCCCAGTAGTGAAATTGCTCGTAGTGAAATTCCTAGTCATGAAATTCCTAGTAGTGAAATTCTTAGTAGTGAAATTCCTAGTAGTGAAATTGCTAGAAGTGAAATTCCTAGAAGTGTTCATTTGCTTTATACCGTGTACCCTTCCTTCCTCCCCTGCCCTCCCCCTTCCACAGATATACCGACGTCCTCGTTATCTACTGTTGTGCTTGTGTGAATCCACCGAGTTAGTTTGGCACGAATCGGCGCCTCTGATGCACGAATGGGGTGGAAAGCTAACTAGATGGCCGAGCGCAGCCCTCAGCGATCCGTGCCGCAACTTAAGCGCAGACCCAATCTGCCCGTCTAATTGGTTAATAATCCAAAATAATCAAATCCACTAAGTGCTATGGTTCCCAATCACCACACAATTTCTCATCAAAATGGGGAGATATTACACAGAGTCAAGAAGGAGAAGAAGAACACGGCAACGCTGCAGCGATCACAGACAGTAACTAGAACGGCTCTCAGTAGAGAGCATCCATCCGCCAGGTGAGCAATTTACGTTTTGTATCCTAGAGTAGACCAGAAAATCACAACACAGAATCACATTTAATCAAAATCATCCGTCCACAACTTTTTGAGATATCCTGCTATGTATTGTTTTGGCCCTATCTCCCAATGGTGAAGAATCACTTTAAAAATTATACTAGCCGGATCCGTATCCGGATCTTCACCAACATTGTACCGATTCTTCCTCGTCAAACACACAACCTCTCCAACAAGTTTCGTCAAAATCCGTGCATAACCTTTTGAGATATCCTGCTATATGTTGGTTTTAGCCTTATCACTCAATGGTGAAGAATCACTTAAAAAATTAAATAATTCTCATATCCGAATCCATATTCATATCTTCACCAAAATCGAATCCATTTGACCTTGTCAGATACCCAACCTGTCCACCAAGTTTCGTCCAAATCCGTCCACAACTTTTTTGAGATATCTTGTTCACAGACAAACAAACAAACAAGAAGATGTCATGCAGAGCACGATACCTGCAAAATCTACCCCACTCCCCCTCCCCCCAAAAAGGTTGCCATTGATCCATCAAATTGTCCATTTCATTAAGATTAAAATTTACGATCTTCATCAAAGCTCGGGTTAATAGGATGAAAATTGACGATTTTTCAGATGCAAATTGATGATTTTAGAAGTTTCACCTTCATTTAACCTTTGACGTTTTGACCTCAAAAATAGTTCGTTTCCCAATTCGGTGAGGCAATATGCAAATGCTATAAAATTTTCAAGTCAATCGGATGAAAAATGGCGATTTTAGAAATTCGACCTCCAGATGACATTTGACCTTAAAATCATTAGGCTTCTCAAGTGTGACAACATCTACAACTTGGTGAAGTTTCATGACGATTGGTTTTGAATTGTGACCTGCAGGCAAGTGACAAACAGACAGACAAACAAACAGACAGACAAAATAGCAAGCGCAACCGACCAATACAATTGAAAAATCTTCGATTTTGCAAATAACAACTAGAAATAGCAATCAGAGATTGCAGACCATTGCCAGGACGTGTTCTGAGTGGTTTTAAGGCTTTTTTGTTAAAACAAATATGGCGGTGAACCACGTGACCGATGACGTCATCTTGACAGAAGAGAACATAGTAGAATTGGCACTCGGTAGAGCAACCTTTTGACCTCACATACTTTTGACCTTTTGACAATAGTAGTTGGTGGTTGAATTATGTGACCTGATATGCAAATCTTCTTCACATTAAGTAAATCAGATGAGAATTGCCAATTTTAAAAATCTGGCGTATGTTGTCCATTTGGCCTATGTTGACCTCGACAATAGTTGGTGGTTGAATTCATTGACCTGATATGCAAATCGTCTTCAAATTTTAAGTTAATCGGATGAAAATTTAGGATTTTAGAGATTTTGAAAAAGTGGTTGACCTTTGGCCTCTGTTGACCTTTTGGCCGATGTGGATCTCAAAAATAGTTGGTGGTTGAATTCAGTTAGTTGATATGACATTCCCTTTCAAATTACATGTCAATCGGATGAAAATTGAGGATTTTAGAACTTCGAAAAAAGTGGTTGACCTTTGGCTTATGTTAAAAGGTCAACACCTTTTGACCTCAAAAATATATATGATTTTGTCGGACCACGAACTCTACCATTTGGTGAAGTTTCATGAAGATCGGTTTAAAATTGTGACCTGTAGGCAAGTATAAGTGAGCGGACAGACAAACAAACACATGAAAAATCACTCATTGAGTGACCTGATAAAACAGAACAAAGTAGAATGGCACTCAGTAGAGCATCCTTTTATCCTCAAAAATAATTAGTGGTTGAATTCAGTTCGCTGATATGAAAATCCCATTCAAAATCCAAGTCAATCGGATGAAAATTGAGGATTTTAGAAATTTGAAATTGTTGTTGAGTTTTCGCCTATTTGACATTTTGGCCTAAGGTGATCTCAAAAATAGTTGTTGGTTGAATTCTTTTAGCCGATATGTAAATCCTATTCAAATTTCAAGTCAATTGGATGATAATTGAGGATTTTAGATATGTGAAAAAGTGGTTGCCTTTTGGCCTATGTTGACCTTTTGGCCTATGTTGATGTCAAAAATAGATGGTGGTTGAATTCAATTCATTGATATGAAAATCCCATTCAAATTCTAAGTCAATCGGATGAAAATTGAGGATTTTAGAAAAATTGAAATTGTTGTTGACCTTTTGGCCTATGTTGACCTTTTGGGCTATGCTGATCTCAAAAATAGTTGGTGGTTGAATTCTTTTAGCCGATATGTAAATCCTCTTCAAATTTCAAGTCAATCAGATGAAAATTGAGGATTTTAGAAATTCGAAAAAAGTGGTTGACCTTTGGCCTATGTTGACCTTTTGGCCTACGCTGATCTCAAAAATAGTTGGTGGTTGAATTCAGTTCGCCGACATGTAAATCCTATTCAAATTTCAAGTCAATGGGATGAAAATTGAGGATTTTATAAATTCGAAAAAAGTGGTTGACCTTTGGCCTGTGTTGATCTCAAAAATAGTTGGTGGTTGAATTCAGTTGGCTGATATGAAAACCCTATTCAAATTTCAAGTCAATCGGATGAAAATTGAGGATATTAGAAATTTGAAAAAGGTGGTTGACCTTTGGCCTATGTTGACCTTTTGACCTCAAATACATATAGGATTTTGTCGGACCACGACCTCTACCATTTGGTGAAGTTTCGTGAAGTTCGCTTTTAAATTGTGACCTGTAGGCAAGTATGAGTGAGCGGACAGACAAACACACAAACACACAAATCGGAGTGATCAACATAGATGCCAAAAAAAATTAACAGACAAACAAAAGGACTCAAATGCAATACCTTCTCCTCAGAACCATAAGAGGGTTGCTGGCAGATCTTGTGCGACCTGTAGGAATATTTGGGGGACAGAGCACAGAGAGAGCTGGAGGAGCTAGGCCGGAGAGGAGTCGGTAGAAGACAGAAAGACCACCAACCTGCCTGCGGTGAGTGAGTGAAAGGCCCTCGGAGTTAGCTTCATCACAGGAGATTCCAATGATTCTGAATGCTTTGGTTTCAACAGCGGGAAGCCGAGCTAGGTGTGAGGCAGGAGCACCAGCCCAGAGGGGAGAGCAGTATTCCATTGAGCTGCAGATGAAAGCCTTGTATGTGGTGAGGATCTCAGGTGTGCCAAGGAAGGACTTCGCACGACGGAGGATGCCCAGTCGGCGACTGGCTTTGGAGGCCAGCTTGGAAATGTGGTTTTCCCAAGAAAGATCATGGCAGATAGTGAGACTCAAAAGCTTGAGTGACAGAACTTCTTGGAGAGGATTGTTGAGAAAGTAGATGAGAGGGTTGTCCAGTCGGTCAACTCGGAGAGACATAGTAAGAGTGTGAGATTTGTCAGGATTGAAAGACATGTTCCACTTGTTTGACCAGTCTGTGATTTTGTCCAGGTCTGCAGAGAGTGAGGAGGCTGCAGACTGCCGATCTGAGGGATGTTGTATGGAGCGGTAGAGAGTGGAGTCATCAGCAAAGAGATAGAGAGGATTTCCAGAGAGTCCGAGAGATCATTGATTCAGACCAGAAAAAGCACAGGGCCCAGAACACTGTCTTGGGGAATTTTGAACACGAACTTATTTTCAATTGAATGTTTTATTTTGAACACGAGCCGGAAAACAAACCTGTAGTTTAACAGTACATTAGCTTTGGATTAGTCCCGATCACGCATGTGCGGAGAGGAGTGACATCCATTTTTTTTTAATCTGTCTACCTGTCTGGCAGTCTAACAAAATTGAAAGTCATTCCAAACAGGAAACTTACTGTTTTTGAGGATGTCATAAAGGACACAAACAACAAGCACGAATAACTAATTTAACCTGTTAAATAAGGTGGTGTATAAGACGCTGCGTCAACGGTGGTAAACTTTCGGATTTTTTTTTTGACGATTTGACCTTTTTTTTTCGGATTTTTTTTTGGGGGGGGATTTTTTTTTGGACGATTTGACGATTTCGGATTTTGACGACTATTAATTATTATTTTTTCAATGCAATTATATATTTGAACACTGTATACGACAAATTGTCTTTTTAACACTTTCAAAACCCTTCCGTTTAGCAGTACTTGGACAAAATATTACGGCATTTTGTCATCATGACCAATCAAATTTGCCGCTCGTAGACCCACCCATGTCCTCGTGTCTCGAGACAACGCGGAGTAATGTATTCAATGAGCTCCCCAGTTGAGATTTTACATTCAATGAATAAATCTCTGAATGGTGAATGATCTTTGGTATTTTTGTGTATTTGCAGGTGAGATTTGTCCAGCTTGCGTCGTCACCGTCCCACAAGTGTCGAGCATCGAGAAGGTCCCCGCGCACGTACGGAAAGGCTCGGATACGTCGCGTACAGATTTGAGATGTGGCAGCCTCACACCATCCATCATTCACCCTTGACAGTCGCATGTAACGAGAAGAGAACGGCTTGAGGAGGTAGCTCAAAGTAATGAAAGATATAGTCCAGTGGGATTTTTAACTTCAATGCTTCGGAAGGGTCTACAATGGAGTGTCGGAGCACCCATGCGTGTAACATTCCGGAGTTTGCGTTTCCTCACGCTGTTATTTCTATCTCCACATAAATCTACCTCCAGATCATTTCCTTTGGATGTCATTCTTCCTGCATATTCTCTCTTTCTTCCTGCATATCTCTATGAAAGTCTTTTTTTTTTCAGGGCCTGGCTCATGTAAGAGTAGTAACGATTCATCGTTTCCTTCTGTATTTGACATTAACAATTATTTTCATGATAAATTGACGAGTATCAATGGAATCTGTCTGGGCAGATATTACCATATCCCATTGCCTGGTCGAAAGGATTGCTTTGAACGATCTTTGGGTACATTCCACTCCCGCAGTTACACACATCAGAAAGCAAGATTACACATAAACTGCATGCAATTGGTCCCTTGTTCGATTCTTGCATTTACATACATTTATATCAATATTGTTTGGGTATATATAATAGCCTTTCATTGCTTTTCACCTTTAAAATGTAAATTGAATGTGGAAATGCATTACAGATTTTTTTTCTTCCTTGTCTGAAATGGCTTGCGCCATTCACAAAGGCATAATTACACGGCCTGTGATCACCGTGCCCGCTATTACGGTTGGCACGCGCGCGCGCGCGCTAACCTACTTGGAAACCTCGTGTCTGTTATAAACAAACACGTGCTTCGGGCCTCGTTCGTGGCAAGTCCATCCGGGGCTTTCTTCGGGCGAGGGCCTGGCTAAAGCGAGGTCGATGGGCTAACTGATGCCGTCCGCTCTGTGCGAACACCTTTCCGTACCTGAAAACCTACGTCGAGCACTTCTCTCGCTGCTCTGTCAGGAATCAAACATGGCGGCCTACTCCTCTCCGGCTTTCTCTCTCCTCTCTCTTTCAGTCTCTCTCTCTATCTTCTCAAGATCGCGAAGTCATTGCTCACGGTACACAAAGTCACCGCACAGTGAGGAAACGTTCGAGGTTTTTAGTTGTCTGCCATGAATCAGCAGCAGATGTTATCCATAAATTGTTTCACCTGTACCAACTGGAATTTTCAACCATTTTTGTGGCCTACGCGGACTTTTTCTTCATCCCGTTCCCATTTGTGGTGGTGATCGTGAGTTGCGTCAGTCTTGATTGGGCATTGGATACTCACAAAAAATAGTGAACGTTTCTAATGCGACCAGGCATTGTATACCTACCCTCAAGTATCACTGATATCTGACTTTGGAGGCCGATCTCCATATTTTACGCACAAAGATGTCGAGGCTCCTCTCGCCTTCCTCGCTTCGTATGATCCAAACATCACCATGACCCTGCTTCCCTTTTCTCCCGTCTCCTCCCCTAGGCCTAGGCTCTACCCTCACCCTTCCCTTTCTCAAATTGATTGTTCTTACTTTACACCAAGCCACCTTTCCACCCAACCCCCAACAACAACCTCCGCCTTCTCCCATTCCCTCATGAACGTACTATGTATATGGCAGTCTCATCTTACAATTACAAACGATCTTCATTATCTACACTCTATCTTCTCCAACCCAACCCCTCCCTTGCCCCTCCAATTAATTTTTTCGCTTCTCCATCCTCGTATTGCCCCAATCATAGTTTTCCTCCTTTATCAACCTTTACGACTCCGGTACCTGCTGTTTTTGCTAACTGCAAGACTGTTGCTGAATGTGGCACTGTTGTTGTTTATAAAAAGGATGTATTCAATTAGGATTGTAAGGAAACTCGGGCAGTGCAGGAGGCCATTGGCACATTTTCCCATCATTCCTACAGTGCCACATCCACAGAAAGGTGTCCCATCACTCAAGTACCACATACATACTGTCAACAATCCCATCTAATAATCTATAGTATAATGCTAATTTCACTGCTAACACCAAGCAAATCATTTGTCCAATCAGCACACAATAGCCTACCCTTTTCGAATGACGCCATTGGATCTTTAACATACACAACTTCTACATGCAGACCAG